>NC_036848.1:52785434-52796504 GCF_002910315.2 Salvelinus sp. IW2-2015
CATGGAGTGATAAATCATCAGATGATCATGTGCAAGTAGAGATACTGTGTGTGCAAAAGAGCAGAAAAGTAAATAATAAAAGCAGTATGGGGGGGTGAGGTAGGTAAATTGGGTGGGCTATATACCGATGGACTATGTACAGCTGCAGCGATCGGTTAGCTGCTCGATAGCAGATGTTTAAAGTTGTTGAGGGAGATAAAAGTCTCCAACTTCAGAGATTTTTGCAATTCGTTCCAGTCGCAGGCAGCAGAGAACTGGAAGGAAAGGCGCCAAATGAGGTTTTGGCTTTAGGGATGATCAGTGAGATACACCTGCTGGAGCGCGTGCTACGGGTGGGTGTAGCCATCGTGACAGTGAACTGAGATAAGGCGGCACTTTACCTAGCATAGCCTTGTAGATGACCTGGAGCCAGTGGGTCTGACGACGAACATGTAGCGAGGGCCAGCCGACTAGGGCATACAGGTCGCAGTGGTGGGTCGAATAAGGTGCTTTAGTAACAAAACGGATGGCACTGTGATAAACTCATCCAGTTTGCTGAGTAGAGTATTGGAAGCTATTTTGTAGATGACATCGCCGAAGTCGAGGATCGGTAGGATAGTCAGTTTTACTAAGGTAAGTTTGGCGGCGTGAGTGAAGGAGGCTTTGTTGCGAAATAGAAAGCCGACTCTAGATTTGATTTTGGATTGGAGATGTTTGATATGAGTCTGGAAGGAGAGTTTGCAGTCTAGCCAGACACCTAGGTACTTATAGATGTCCACATATTCTAGGTCGGAACCGTCCAGGGTGGTGATGCTAGTCGGGCGTGCGGGTGCAGGCAGCGAACGGTTGAAAAGCATGCATTTGGTTTTACTAGCGTTTAAGAGCAGTTGGAGGCCACCGGAAGGAGTGTTGTATGGCATTGAAGCTCGTTGGAGGTTAGATAGCACAGTGGCCAAGGATGGGCCAGAAGTATACAGAATGGTGTCGTCTGCGTAGAGGTGGATCAGGGAATCGCCCGCAGCAAGAGCAACATCATTGATATATACCAGAGAAAAGAGTCGGCCCGAGAATTGAACCCTGTGGTACTCCCATAGAGACTGCCAGAGGACCGGACAACATGCCCTCCGATTTGACACACTGAACTCTGTCTGCAAAGTAGTTGGGGAACCAGGCAAGGCAGTCATAAGAAAAACGAGGCTACTGAGTCTGCCGATAAGAATATGGTGATTGACAGAGTCGAAAGCCTTGGCCAGGTCGATGAAGACGGCTGCACAGTACTGTCTTTTATCGATGGCGGTTATGATATCGTTTAGTACCTTGAGCGTGGCTGAGGTGCACCCGTGACCGGCTCGGAAACCGGATTGCACAGCGGAGAAGGTACGGTGGGATTCGAGATGGTCAGTGATCTGTTTGTTGACTTGGCTTTCGAAGACCTTAGATAGGCAGGGCAGGATGGATATAGGTCTGTAACAGTTTGGGTCCAGGGTGTCTCCCCCTTTGAAGAGGGGATGACCGCGGCAGCTTTCCAATCCACAGCTGGGAGCTGAGGGGGGTCGGTAGCAGGCGGCAACAGTGAGAGACTTATTTCTGGAGAGATTAATTTTTAAAATGAGAAGTTCGAACTGTTTGGGCATAGACCTGGAAAGTATGACAGAACTTTGCAGGCTATCTCTGCAGTAGATTGCAACTCCTGCCTCTTCGGCAGTTCTATCTTGACGGAAAGTGTTATAGTTGGGTATGGAAATCTCAGAATTTTTGGTGGCCTTCCTAAGCCAGGATTCAGACAAACTTAGGGAGGAGGCTTCTGATGTTGATATGCATGAGGCCAAGGCTTTTTCGATCACAGAAGTCAACAAATGAGGGTGKCTGGGGACATGCAGGGCCTGGGTTTACCTCCACATCACCCGAGGAACAGAGGAGTAGTAGGATGAGGGTGCGGCTAAAGGCTATCAAAACTGGTCGCCTAGAGCGTTGGGGACAAGGAATAAAAGGAGCAGATTTATGGCCGTGGTAGAATAGATTCTGGGCATAATGTGCAGACAGGGGTATGGTGGGGCACCATACCCCTGTTTGCCATATATTTTTAACTGTGCTGTTTCACAAAAGTTCTGAACCTTTCTATTCTCATAGTTTCTACAGATTGTAAATTTAAGATAAACATTTTTGCTAAAGTTATTATTGATCGATTGACTATGACTTTTCAAATCACCCAGTAGTGCTATCTGCAGAGTTAGCTCCAGGTAAATGTTGCAATTTTTCAGCCATTCCTTGAACTACGACCAAAACAATCTACATATGGACAGTACCAAAACAAATGCTCTAATGATTCTGTCTCTTCGCAGCAAAATCTGCAGAGCTGGGACTGTTGTATCTCCCATATATATATAACATTCTATTGGTTGCAAGAATTTTGTATAATAATTTAATATGATTTAAATTATTTATCACAAAACCATTTGATGTTGCCAATTATTTTTATGATTACTTCATTGGCGAAGTGAGCAAACTTAGGCAGGAAATGCCAACAACGAACAGTGAGCAATTGTATTCATGCATAAAAAAACAAATCATGAAAGAAAAGCATTGCAAGTTTGAATTTTGTAAAGTAAGTGTGGGAGAGGTGGGAAAATGATTGTTTTCGATCAATAATGACAAACCTCCTGGCATTTACAACTTAGATTGAAAGCTACTGATGGGATAAGTAGATTTTCCACAAAGCTTAATCTAAAATTGTTTCCTGTAAACAATAGATATTATATTCCTTCTCTTTTAGCCAGGTAAATACTGATTGTCTTTCCTTATTATCTGCTAATTATAACTGACTATACTTATTTCACCTTCACATTTACCATAATGAAATACAAGTTTCAATTCTATTTATCATAATATATGTTTGTTAACTTACCATTAAAAAGTACCATAGTGATTGAGTGTCCATATGGCTGTACCATGATATTTGCATTGCTACTAGGTAAACCTCCAATTGTTTTCCACTATTCCACCACTAATCCCAGCAACAGATGTGGGATATATACACACACTCATACACACTCAACCCCTTTCCCCCGCAAACAACCACAAGCTCAGATGTTCAAAAGTTGTTCCATCTCCAAGCCCAACTCAAGAAAGGACTTGATGTGTGAATGTATATACAGTTGCAGCTGTTTGAGAAGGCATGTTTGATTAACCAATGTCAAGTCCTAGGTGATGGAGATCAGATCCTTCCCCTGAAACACACACACGCTGGTCACCCGTTGTGACCATTTTCCCAAGCATCTCTGTGCAGTCAGACCTTTGATTATTCTGTGCCAGCAGGGACACAATAATTTGCCCCCTCTCTGACTGTCCGAGACAGTTATTGCAGCTAGTGTTGCCAGCACTGCTGGGGGCACCGCACCGGAATCCCCACCGGCTAGATACAAGATCGTCAATGTTCTCATTAGCAGCTTTGAGAATTTCCTTGTATATTATGCTCACCCATCAGGGGGCTTTGTAGGACCAACCCTGCCAGGCAGGCTCAGAATCTTGAGGGCTTTAATGGACATTATGTGGTTGTATTTCTTAGAACTTAGAACCTGATGCTTTTTTTCTTTGGCAGCCTCTATTTGAATGTTAACAGCATTGGCCTATAAAATGACTCAGCAGAACATAGGATAACCCTTTGAGGTTCTAGATGGCACCTTTCTTTCCAAGAGTGTAGATAGAGTAACCAGAGAACTGGAGCGCCGTTATTCATTTATCCTGCTTGTTGGGCTTTTAACATTTTATAGGGATAGAGAAAATGTGGCGTGTGTGTGTCTGTGTGTTTGTGTGTTTGTGTGTCTGTGTGTTTGTGTGTCTGTGTGTTTGTGTGTGCTTGAATGTGTGTTTGTGTGTGTGTGTGTGTTTGTGTGTGCGTGAGTGTGTGTGTGTGTGTGTGTCTGTTTGTGTGTGGTCTGTGTGTTTGTGTGATCTGTGTCTGTTTGTGTGTCTGTGTGTGTGTGTTTGTGTGTGTTGTGTGTGTGTTTGTGTGTGTGTGTGTGTCTGTGTTTGTGTGTGTGTGTGTGTGTGTCTGTGTGTCTGTGTGTGTCTGTGTGTTTGTGTGTGTCGTGTGTGTGTGTGTGTGTGTGTGTGTGTGTGTGGTGGTGTGTGTGTTGTGTGTGTGTGTGTGTGTGTGTGTGTGTGTGTGTGTGTGTGTGTGTTGCTTGAATGTGTGTGTGTGTGCCACTCTAAGTTGATTTGTTTGACTATATTACTAGTTAGTGAGTTGAAATGCTTTGCATGTTGAAGGTAGCTGACGTGGAGATTATATGGAAGGGAAATAGTGCACCACAATGTTACAGTTACATGGTATCATTACTAAGCCTGGCCTGCTTCACTCTTCTGCATCAACACACACACACACAGAGAGACAGAAACACAGATACTGTATACAACACACACACACACACCACCACACCACAGACAGTAACTCAGATACCACACACACGCGCACACACACACTCAGAGAGAGACAGAAACACAGATAATGTATACACGCACACACACACACACACACACACACACACACACACACACACACCACACAAACACACACACACACAACACACACACACACACACACACACACACACACACACACCACACACAACCACAGTAACTCAGATACACACGCACGCGCACACACACCACACACACACACACACACACACACACACACATACACAGAGAGAGGACAGAAACACAGATACTGTATACACACACAGACACACACACACACACAAGACAGTAACTCAGATACACACACACGCGCACGCGCACACACACACACACACAGGGACAGAAACACAGATACTGTATAACACACACACACACACAGACAGTAACTCAGATACGCGCACACACAAGAGAGACAGAAACACAGATACTGTATACACACACTGACATAACTCATATCACACACACACACACACACACACACACACACACACACACACACACACACACACACACACACACACACACACACACACACACACACACACACACACACACACACACACACACACACCACACACACAGAGAGGAGACAGAACACAGATACTGTATAGACACACAGACAGACAGTAAGTCAGATACATACATACATACATACAAACATAACGGATCAGAGTGAAGGAGCTGAAGAGGAGATGGTTAACAATCTTTTATCATCCCTCTCCTTCCCAACAGCCCCACTCCACGTCCCCCTAGTCTTTGACGTCACTGTGACTGTGCAGCCAATCAGGTTCCCGAGTCACACCCACCACCTTTCCTTAGCCAATCCTCCTTCTCTCAGTCTTTTTAAACCCCACAAGCTCTGGAAACACAACACACACACACACACCTGGGAGAAAAGCAGTGCGGACGGATGCAACATAGAACACACACTAACCACCACACCACACACACCGAGACAGAGTAAGTGGATCGTCTTGCAGAGAGATTGCATGCGAAGCCGGAGCTCGTATCTCTCTCTCCCTTATCTCTTTCTGTCTGAATCTTTCTCTTTCTGTCTGAATCTTTCTCTTTCTGTCTGAATCTTTCTCTTTCTGTCTGAATCTTTCTCTTTCTGTCTGAATCTTTATCTTTGTCTCTTTTTTCTGTCTGAATCTTTATCTTTGTCTCTTTTTTCTGACTTCATCAGTCTCTTCCTCTTCCCATCTCCATTTATTTTTATTTATCCAGATAACTTCTTCATCTTCTCTCTCTCTCTCTCCCTTCTGCCTGTCTTTCTTTCTCCATATATCTCAATGTCTCCCTCCTGATAGTAATCTCTTCTCTCCGTCTTTTACCCTCCAGACAAATGCTGACTCCAGACAACCTCATCAGAGGAAGCAGCAGCCCCAGTAGTAGCAGAAAGAAGAGAACCTCGAGGAAAACCACCAGAGGAACCCCTCTCACTCCTCTTCTCTTCCAAGGACCTCAGCTCTGAGATGGGCTGCTCCTCGGGACGCCAGGCCCCGGCCCCAGGGCTTCACTCAGACCTGGACTGTGGCAGCAGCCTACCCCCGGAGTCGCCCCATGGAGGAGGGGACCTGGTCCTACCCCCAGAGTCACTCTCTACGCTGCAGTGTCTGGCCCAGGCCACGGGTGGTACGGAGAAGTCCTGGTACCGCTGTGTGTTTCCGTTCGGGGTGATCTCTTTGGTGATCGGGGTAGCGGGAACAGCAGTCACCTTCATGTATAACACGCCAGACCTGTACCAGACCAAGGTGGTGTCCATGGTGCTGCTGGTGGTGGGGGTGGTCATGCTGCTGATGGCGGCCATCTGCTGGAGAGACCACAGGCTGAAGAGGAGGAAGAAGAAGGAGGGAGGTTTCTTCTGCTCCGAACAGGGCAACTTGTGAGGTCTGGAGGAGGAAGGYGGGGGGGGGGGGGGGGGGGAGGGAMGGATGGTACAGAGACATAGACACAAATAGATGGATGGATGAGTTGAACATCTGAAAGATCCAAACCGATCAACCTGGCACGTGCTTAACTCTCGGAGCGAGACGCTAGATCTCACTGAACTGGAGAAGTGGTGTAAAGGGTTGAGAGTTCCTCTTCCTTGTTTGGAATCCTAACCTCCATCTCCTACACTTTTTCCTCTCTCTGTTTTTCCAGTCCCCGTGTCTCTGAGGATGATTACTCTGTTTTTCTCTGTGTGGAGGAGGGAGGGTGGGAGGGAGGGAGAAAGAGAGAGACATAAAAGGATGGATGGGACAGACATAGATACACATGGATGGATGGATGGAAACGTGCTGAAGTTGAACATCTGAAAGGTCCAAACCATTCAACCTTGGAAATCTAACCTCCTTCTTCTCCTTTACTTTTTCCTCTCTCTCTGTTTTCCCAGACCCCCCCCCCCCCCCATCCTCTGTCTCTGAGGAGGATTACTCTGTGGGAGTGAGGGAAGGAGGGAAGGAGGGAAGGAGGGAGGTGTTTTCACAGTTTCAAGTTTAGAGAGTTCTGCCAACAGTTAACTGTAGATCCTGCCAACCAACTGTAGCAGTGAGATGTCTCATCAGAATTCTGATATCAGGGTGTGTACAAAATGGCATCCTATTCCCTAATAGTGTATTCCCTATTCCTTACACTGTGCACAGTGTAGGGAATAGGACGCCATTTTGGACGCAAGCCTTTGTGTTCACGCTTTACATTCATAGAATGGGCTGAGATGTTTACTTTACGCCACTGGTTTAATTACTGCTGTGTCAGTAATACATTGTGATGAATTGATTTGTGTATGTGCACCTCTAACTGGTATAAAGGTTTCACATAATGACATCACCCTGCGACAAGACAGCTGTAAGTTTGTCATCTTTATGGTTGATATTACATTTATGTTTGGTATTATGTTTATGTTTGGTGCGCTCTTAGATATGCAGAGGTTTATGGACTGATAAATAAGTTCATATCACAAATCACATGCCTGACCTGGGTAAAACACTTTCAAATATGCGAGCCGCGGTTGATTTACTTTAGCCCGGCTCAATTGAACCAATGGAATGATCCCAGAAGTGTAAACGCCAAGCTAAACCAAGTCATCCTCAAATACTTTCTAATATTTATAGGTATTTGACATAATGTATTTGACATAATGTATTTGTCGCAGGTCGGATCACTAGGTATTGTGTCTTACATTGCAACGTTTTGAATGATTGTACGTCTTAAATTGAATGTATATAACTATATATCTATATATTGTGTACAGATTGTGTACAGTATAGTTTATTGGGAAATGTTTATTTGTACTTATTTTCTATTTGAGATTTCCTGTTTAAATGATTCAACTAGAGAGATATAAGTGAATTTGATATAGTAATCCGTCCGTTTCCTTGCAGCCTCTTCATTACCGTTCTGTATCGATCTCCTTCTGTTGGGTATATTTAGGGTGCATCCAAAATGGCACCCTATACAGTAGTGCCCTACTTTTTTAAAGTAGTGCACTCAGTAGTGAATAGGGTTTAATTTGGAGCACCACCTTACGTTCCCCTGTTGGGAAACATTGTTAGCAGCTAGCTGTCAGTCAGAGTGTTGGCATGGCCTCTGCTTTTCTTTCAGTGCCTTTATTTCAACATTCAAAATGTCTCTGTAATGGGTTCACTTCAGCCTGTCCAGCCAGTCAGTGACACAGTGCCAGTGCCAAAAGGAGATGTGGCTATTATCTCTGTGTGTAGTCTTGGAATTTTTCCTATTTTGTTGCATTACAACCTGTAATTTAAATAGATTTTTATTTGGATTTCATGTAATGGACATACAGAAAATAGTCCAAATTGGTGAAGTGAAATGAAAAAAATGACTTGTTTAAAAAAAATCTTAAAAATAAAAAACAGAAAAGTGGTGCGTGCATATGTATTCACCCCATTGCTATGAAGCCCCTAAATTAAGATCTGGTGCAACCAATTACCATCAGAATGAAGCCCAAGGAACCATGAAACCCAAGGAGCTCTCCAAACAGGTCAGGGACAAAGTTGTGGAGAAGTACAGATCAGGGTTGGGCTATAAAAAAATATCAGAAACTTTGAACATCCCACGGAGCACCATTAAATCCATTATTAAAAAATGGAAAGAATATGGCACCACAGCAAACCTGCCAAGAGAGGGCTGCCCACCAAAACTCACAGACCAGGCAAGGAGGGCATTAACCAGAGTGGCAACAAAGAGACCAAAGATAACCCTGAAGGAGATGCAAAGCTCCACAGCGGAGATTGGAGTATCTGTCCATAGCTTCACTTTAAGCCATACACTCCACCGAGCTGTGCTTTACAGAAGAGTGGCCATAAAAAAGCCATTGCTTAAAGAAAAAAATAAGCAAACACATTTGGTGTTTGCCAAAAAGCATGTGTGAGACTCCCAAAACATATGGAAGAAGGTACTCTGCTCAGATAAGACTAAAATATACATTTTTGGCCATCAAGAAATACACTATGTCTMGTGCAAAACCAACACCTCTCATCACCTCGAGAACACCCATCCCCACAGTGAAGCATGGTGGTGGCAGCATCATACTGTGGGGATGTTTTTCATCGGCAGGGACTGGGAAACTGGTCAGAATTGAAGGAATGATGGATGGCGCTAAATACAGGGAGATTCTTGAGGGAAACCTGTTTCAGTCTTCCAGAGATTTGAGACTGGGACGGAGGTTCACCTTCCAGCAGGACAATGACCCTAAGCATACTGCTAAAGCAACACTTGAGTGGTTTAAGGGGAAACATTTAAATGTCTTGGAATGGCCTAGTCAAAGCCCAGACCTTGGAATGGCCTGTGTGTGTGTGTGTGTGGCATCCCTCACGTTAAAGGGGGACATAGTTTCTGAGCCGTTACATAAATCCTTGAACTACAAATCAAACAGTCTCAGCCCCTTTGAAGAAAGAAGAACTAGGACACCAGATTTACACCAGACCCATGGACACACTGTAATTCACTACATTATTGTTCACCTGCTGTAAATACAATTCATACACTCTGAATTAAATGCAAGATTTTAATGTGAAACTACACTCGTGTAAATAATTATTATTTCTGTCAATAAAATTGAAAAGAAAATGGCAGTCAGTCAGAATATGTCAGGAGGCGTAGAAAGTCAACCAATCCACTTACATAAGGATGTCTCTGTACATAGGGCTGAAAATAACTCCAGCTGCAGAAAGAGAGGGGGATATAAATGTAGTAATCTCCCTCGCAGAGGAGGCTGGTGGGAGGAGCTATAGGAGGACAAGCTCATTGTAATGGCTGGAATGGAATCAATGGAACTGTAACGGTTCTCCTCCTCCTCTTCATCCGAAGAGGACGAGCAAGGATTCGACCAAAATGCAGCGAGGTGTGATGACATATTGAATTTATTTCAAGACAAAGACGAACACGAAAAAACACTTGGAAAATTACAAAATAACAAAACGACGTAGACAGACCTGAACATGGAACTTACATAACTACACGAAGAACTCACGAACAGGAACAGACTACATCAAACGAACGAACAAACGAAACAGTCCCGTGTGGTGCGCAGACACAGACACGGAAGACAATCACCCACAAACAAACAGTGTGAACAGCCAACCTATATATGGTTCTCAATCAGAGGAAAACGTCAAACACCTGTCTCTGATTGAGAACCATATAAGGCTAATTACAAGTGACCTAAACATAGAAACACAAAACATAGAATGCCCACCCCAACTCACGCCCTGACCAACTAAACACATACAAAAATAACATAAAACAGGTCAGGAACGTGACAGGAACGGTATCAAACACATCAAACAAATGGAAACCAAATGTTTGACTCCTCCCACCAGCCTCCTCTGCTACCTCGGTGGTAGGCTCCCACACAGTGTTGCACCAAATACATTTTGATCTCTCTCTTGGAACACACTGTGTCTGTCTGTTGGATTTGCTCCACAACATCAACACTTTGTATTCAGGAACATGAGAAGTTCATTCTTTGGCACATTTTTGCCAGTTTTACTTAGTGCATTATTTCAAACAGTAAGTAACAGAAACATTTCCCAGGCATAGACATGGTCTTATTTGGCCAGAAAGCTTAAATTCGTGTTACATTTCTAATCCACTGGTCCAATTTAACAATAGCTATACAGTGAAAAAAATCACCATTGCTATTGTTTGAGAAGAGTGCAGAACAACCAAAAAAACTTTTATCACGCGCAACTGGTTTGATAGATTTTACCTCTGAAGGTAAATAATGTACTTACATTCAGTATCTATGCTCTGATTTGTCATCCTGGGGGTCCAGAGATAAAATGTAGCATAGTTTTGTTTGATAAAATCCAATTTTCTCTGGCTCCCACCACCCACCACATGGCCATCTTAATTATCATGACCTGCCGTGTTAAGTTCTCCTAAACCTGCCACGTTAATTCACCTAACCTGCCCACGTTAATTCTCCTAACCTGCCACGTCTAATTATCCTAAGCTGCCCACGTTAATTATCCTAACCTGCTGTGTTGGTTCTCCTAACCTGCTGTGTTAGTTCTCCTAACCTGCTTTGTTAATTCTACTAACCTGCTGTGTGAATTCTACTAACCTGCTGTGTTGGTTCTCCTAACCTGCTGTGTTAAGTTATCCCTA
>NC_036848.1:52796529-52823355 GCF_002910315.2 Salvelinus sp. IW2-2015
CTCTCCTCTCTCTCTCTCTCTTCTCTCCTCGTCTCTCTCTCTCTCTCTCTCTCTCTCTCTCTCTCTCTCTCTCTCTCTCTCTCTCTCTCTCTCTCTCTGTAATCACTCTCAATGCAAATAGTCTGGGTAGCCATTTGAATAGCTGTTCAGGAGTCTTATGGCTTGGAGGTAGAAGATGTATATAAGAAGCCTCTCGGACCTAGACTTGGCGCTCTGGTACCGCTGCAGTGCGGTAGCAGAGAGAGTCTATGACTAGGGTGGCTGGTGTCTTTGACAATTTTTAGGGCCTTCCTCTGACAGATGGAGTATGCCTACAGCTCCATCAAATGGTTGCGTCAGGGACAACAGTTGTTGACAACTAGCATTGTAGCTAACTAACCCTAACCTAAACCTAAACCTAACCCTAAACCTAACCCTAACCCTAACCCTAAACCTAACCCTAACCTTAAACCAAACCCTAACCCTAACCCTAACCCTAACCCTAAACCCTAACCCTAAACCCTAAACCTACCCTAACCCTAACCCTAAACCTAACCCTAACCTAACCCTAATCCTAAACCTAAACCTAACCCTAACCCATAACCTAAACCTACCCAACCCTAACCTAAACCTAAACCTAACCCTAACCAAAGATTGTGGATAATAAGATAGTTTACTCAGGCTGTTTACCATTGAAAGTAGGGATTTCCTGTCCTGCGTGAACATGCTTTCCCGCATGAGTTCACGGTTCCTTCTTATATCTGGCATTCTCACGTGAGAGAGGGAACTGCTGCTCTGATCTACTTATTGTCCCTTCCTGCTTACCCACCCGTCCCGCCCTGATTAGAAAAAAATTGGCGGGTGAAATGTCTCGCCCTGGGCATCCCTGGCGAGACATTTCCATCACCGATTTCCATCACATTTCTCATCACCGATCTACACACAATACCCATAATGACAAAGTGAAAACATGATTTTAGAAATGTACTGAAAATGAAATGCAGAAATATCTCATTTACTTAAGTATTCAAAACCCCTGAGTCATTACATGCTAGAATCACCTTTTCATCCTAAAAAAACACCCTAGTCCTTGCCGTTGACAAGCATACCCATAACATGATGCAGCCACCACCATGCTTGAAAATATGAAGAATGGTACTCAGTGTGTGTGTTGTGTTGGATTTGCTCACCTGCTGTGTTAATTCTACTAACCTGCTGTGTTAATTCTACTAACCTGCTGTGTTAATTCTACTAACCTGCTGTGTTAATTCTACTAACCTGCTATGTTAATTCTACTAACCTGCTATGTAAACAGACTGTCAGTCCCAACATACCATCAGTATCACCACGCCGGTGTCCAACCACCAACTCATTACAGTTGTAAACTGCCTGGTATCAGTTCACACATTGTCAGATGCCAGCCTGTGAAGAAAAACATTTTCTCTATATTATCAATTGAGTAGATAGGTGGGGAAACAATTAAGTATCCTTGAAAGCATGAAGCCATAATAGCCATGGACTAACTCAAGGATAGTTGGGTTGATGTACTTCTCTTCTCATTAACAAGACAAACTACACTGGGTCTGGTAACATTCTGCACCTCCCAGTAGTTAAAATAGAAAATCACAGGTTATCTGACTAGAATGGACAGGTGGATCATCATGTGACACACACACACATACACACACACACGCACGCACGCACGCACACGCACACGCACACGCACACGCACACGCACACACACCAGCCTGGCTGATACAGTTCAGCCTGGCTGATACATTTGCACAAGGGGACTGAACGCACACACAGATGGATGCGTTCACACACCTGGTTGAACATGCAGAGAGTTGAACATGCAGCTGAAATATACTGGAACACTAGAACACACTAGTACACTGGAACACTGGAAAACTGAAACACTAGAACACTAGAATAGTGGAACACTAGAACACGTGCTGTTGAACAGCACAACATGCTATTATTATACTTGTACAACATTCTATTAGAATTACATTCTGAGACAGGCATGATACATGGAGGAACAGTGAAACAGGGAGCCTCTTGTTGCTAGTGATATTATTTATGTGAGCAATATCCATGATGGGCAGAGAATAATTATGATGCTAATGATTACCCTTTCCGTATTGTTTTAATTGATCATTTGTGCCTTAGGAATAGCCTATAATATAATTAAGACAGTTAATGAAATTGTTATTCCATCCACTGAGACAAACATTATTGATTTATAACTGATTAATATTTTATTTAAATAGTAATAATGCATTATGTTGTCTTTACTCTGCCTACAGTGTGAGTGGATTCCCTCTCTGAGCTGTAGATGTTTTGGAGTGTGACTTCTCTCTCTCTCTCTCTTTAAAAATCCCAGTCACCATCTTCTTTAATGTCGAACTGCATTCGAATGTCTTATCTCCTTGATTCCGCTCCCATGAACACATTTAGCAAGGAGATGTCTTGTGTCTGATTTACACTCTCTGCAGGCTTACTGAGGCTGCCAAGGTAGATTGGGGTTGTATCCCAAATGTCACCCTATTCCCTATACAGTGCACTACTTTTGACCAGAGTCCTAAGGCGCACTATAAAGAGAATAGGGTGCCATTTGGGACATAGCCAGGGCAATAATAATAAACCTCAGCACTTCCACCTCAGCATGCCGCAGGCGCCAAGAAACTCCCTCCATCATTATATTCCTCCTCTACCCCAGCATGTTACTGTACATTAACAGGTTATAGTCCTCCTCTACCCCAGTATGTTACTGTACATTAACAGGTTATATTCTCCTCTACCCCAGCATGTTACTGACATTAACAGGTTATATCCTCCTTACCCCAGCATGTTACTGTACATTAACAGTTATAGTCCTCTCTACCCAAGTATGTTACTGTCATTAACAGGTTATATTCCTCCTCTACCCCAGCATGTTACTGTACATTAACAGGTTATATTCCTCCTCTACCCAGCATTGTTACTGTCATTAACAGGTTATAGTCCTCTCTCTACCCAGTATGTTACTGTACATTAAACAGTTATATTCCTCCTCTACCCAGATGTTACTGTACATTAACAGTTAATATCCTCTCTACCCCAGTATGTTACTGTACATTAACAGGTTATATTCCCTCTCTAACCAGCTGTTACTGTACATAACAGGTTATATTCTCTTCTACCCCAGCATGTTACTGTACATTACAGGTTATAGTCCTCCTTACCCCAGATGTTACTGTACATTAACAGGTTTATATTCCTCCTCTACCCCAGCATGTTACTGTACATTAACAGGTTATATTCCTCTCTACCCCAGTATGTTACTGTACATTAACAGTTATATTCCTCTACCCAGGTATTTACTGTACATTAACAGTTTATATCCTCCTCTACCCCAGCATGTTACTGTACATTAAAAAGGTTATATCCTCCTCTACCCGCATGTTACTGTACACATTAACAGGTTATATCTCCTCCTCTACCCCAGTATGTTACTGTACATTAACAGGTTAGATATCCTTCTACCCCAGATGTTACTGTACATTAACAGGTTAATATCCTCCTCTACCCAGCATGTTACTGTACATTAACAGGTTATATCTCCTTACCCCAGTATGTTACTGTACATTCAGTTATAGTCCTCCTCTACCCAGATGTTACTGTAATTAACAGTATAGTCCTCCTTACCCAGTATGTTACTGTACTTAACAGGTTATAGTCCTCCTCTACCCCAGCATGTTATGTACATTAACAGGTTATAGTCTCCTCATACCCAGATTACTGTACATTAACAGGTATATCCTCCTCTACCCAGTATGTTACTGTACATTAACAGGTTACATGTCCTCCTCTACCCCAGATGTTACTGTACATTACAGGTTACTATCCTCCCTACCCAGCATGTTCATGTACATTAAACAGGCTTACTTTATGTCTCTCTACCGCAGCATGTTACTGTCGATTAAAGGTTTATGTCCTCTCTACCAGTAATGTTACTGTACATTAACAGGTTACATTCCTCCTCTACCCCAGCATGTTACTGTACATTAACAGGTTACATTCCTCCTCTACCCCAGCATGTTACATGCATGTACATTAACAGGCATGTTACTTAAAAGGCTTGGGCTTTGCCTTTGCTTCTTATAGCCCCTGCTTGGAAACACACGCACACACACACAGATTGTTTTAATGCAGCATATAAACATCACATGTGCGGTTGGTTCTGCCTCAATGCACCACATTAGTCAGAATCTCATTCCAGAGATGACAGTTGCTGCTGACGTTCATATGTATTAGAGGTATTGTATTAGAGGACATTGAGAGAATGATTGGAGCTAGCTGAGCCTAGCTCAAAAAATAAGCCCATTGGCTTGTATTGTTGGTCTAATCAGGAACAGTTGTTTTGGAGCCTGTCTCGCTCTCTCTTTAAGAATATCAGTCACCATCTTTATTAATGTCAAACTTCATTTGAATTTCTTGTCTTCTTTTTTCCGCTCCCATGAACACATTTAGCAAGGAGATCTGTTGGAATTTGCGCTTTGTGAAGGGAGAGATTGAGAACTTTGCGTTTAGACAGACTGCCCAATTATTATTTTTCACTAATTGGTCTTTTGACCAATCACATTAGATCTTTTCACATCGGATATATTTGGTCTGCCTGTCTAAACACAGACTTAAGAAAACATTGAGGTCTGATTAAAATTGCAATTTTTTTATTCCATTCGAGGAAGTTTAGGCTAAAGAGAGTAAAAATAGAGTTAGTTGATAATATCTTGTTCAAAACTCCATTAAACGTATTTCTGTTCTTCCGGATGTAGATGTAGTGAGTTAGTCTATAGAGAGAACGGCTATGCTCGAGTCCCAAATGGAACCCTATGCCCTATATATGGGCCCGGTCAAAACAACAAGGGCATCTCTCTCTATACAGTTGAAGTCGGAAGTTTACATACACTTAGGTTGGAGTCATTAAATCTCGTTTTTCAACCACACCACAAATTTCTTGTTAATTAACAAACTATAGTTTCGGCAAGTCGGTTAGGACATCTACTTTGTGCATGACACAAGTAATTTTTCCAACAATTGTTTACAGAGAGATTATTTCACTGTATCACAATTCCAGTGGGTCAGAAGTTTACATACACTAAGTTGACTGTGCCTTTAAACAGCTTGTAGAATTCCAGAAAATTATGTCATGGCTTTAGAAGCTTCTGATAGGCTAATTGACATAATTTGAGTCAATTGGAGGTGTACCTGTGGATCTATTTCAAGGCCTACCTTCAAACTCAGTGCCTCTTTGCTTGGCATCATGGGAACATCAAAAGAAATCAGCCAAGACCTCAGAAAAAAATTGTAGACCTCCACAAGTCTGGTTCATACTTGGGGAGCAATTTCCAAATGCCTGAAGGTAGCACGTTCATCTGTATAAACAATAGTACAAGTATAAGTATAAACACCATGGGACCACGCAGCCGTCATACCGCTCAGGAAGGAGACGCGTTCTGTCTCCTAGAGATGAACGTACTTTCTCATGGGTTTCTCATGGTTTCTCATGATTTCTACATGTTCTCTCATGATTTCTCATGTCTTATTCAGTTTCTTGTTTTTCTTTGTGCCTTTTGTAAATGAGCAACGGGGGTGTCACCATTAGATTATTTTTTTAGTCAACAGCAAAGGACCAGATGCTGGAGGAAACAGTAAAACGAGTCCTATATCGACATAACCTGAAAGGCCGCTCAGCAAGGAAGAAGCCACTGCTCCAAAACCGCCACAAAAAAAACAGACTACAGTTTGCAACTGCACATGGGGACAAAGATTGTACTTTTTGGAGAAATGTCCTCTGGTTTGATGAAACGCAAATAGAACTGTTTGGCCATAATGACCATCGTTATTATTGGAGGAAAAAGGGGGATGTTAAGCGGAGCGATACAGGGGAACCCAAGATCAGACTCAGATGAGGAAACAGGGATGAATTAACCAAAATATTTATTGTTACACAGAGATATGGAGTGCAGATCCGGCGAAGCTCGGATGAGTTGCAGAAAAACCAGATGTGGAGACTGAGGTTGGAGTTGGCTGAGTAGAACAGGGTAAACAGGTCCTGAGGGGAATCCAAGGTAGTGGTGGTGAGTAAAATCCAGAGCAAGGTAGTTGGGTGGTGAGATGTGGAACAGGAGACAGGAGCCAGAGCCAGAGCGGTAACTGCAATGAGAGGATAAACGGTGTCAAGCAGGGAAACAGGTGCAGCAGAGTAACAGGAGCTTACGTAATCATAAATGGCTAGAATCATGGACTGACTGAGTAGAGATTATGATCTGGCTGAGTGGAAGTGGCAGGACTGAGTATTTGTAGAGGTCTTGATTATGGAACGAGTTGCAGCTGGTAGGGATCTGCTCTGACTCCAGCACACCTGTCTCCAACCACACCTGTCTCCAACCACACAATCACACAGAGAGGGAGAGGGAGAGCGAGTGTACAGGGGGAGTAACTGCAGGTCAAGAAGACACCAATGAACACCAGAGGGCGTAGCAGGAGCAGATGTGACAGGGGATGCTTGCAAGCCGAAGAATACCATCCCAACCGTGAAGCACGGGTGTGGCAGCATCATGTTGTGGGAGTGCTTTGCTGCAGGAGGGACTGGTGCACTTCACAAAATAGATGGCATCATGAGAAAGGAAAATTATGTGGATATATTGAAGCAACATCTCAAGACATCAGTCAGGAAGTTAAAGCTGGGTCGCAAATGGGTCTTCCAAATGGACAATGACCCCAAGAATACTTCCAAAGTTGTGGAAAAATGGCTTAAGGACAACAAAGTCAAGGTATTGGAGTGGCCATCACAAAGCCCTGACCTCAATCTTATAGAACATTTGTGGGCAGAACTGAAAAGGCGTGTGCGAGCAAGGAAGCTTGTGGAAGGCTACCTGAAACATTTGACCCAAGTTAAACAATTTAAAGGCAATGCTAACATATACTAATTGAGTGTATGTAAACTTCTGACCCTGTCACACGCTGACCTTAGAGAGCCTTTTTATTTCTTTATTTGGTTAGGTCAGGGTGTGATTTGGGTGGGCATTCTATGTTGTCTGTTTCTTTGTTGGCCGGGTATGGTTCCCAATCGGAGGCAGCTGTCTATCGTTGTCTCTGATTGGGAATCATACTTAGGCAGCCTTTTTCCCACCTGTGTTTGTGGGTAATTATTATTTTCTGTGTGTGTTTGTGTGCGCCACGGTTGCGTCACGTTCGGTTTCTGTTTACCTGTTTTTTTTGTGAAGGTTTCACTTTATTAAAGATGTGGAATTCTAAGTACGCTGCGCCTTGGCTCATCTATGACAGGGAGTTTGAAGACAGGGATCGTGACAGAATTACCCACCACAAGAAGACCAAGCAGCGTGCGCCAACTTGGAGGACGAGCTGGACCGGGGAGGAGATTGTGGCAGGGGACAAGACCCGGTCACGGAAGCCTGAGAGGCAGCTCTCAATTTTTGGGGGGAGGGGGKACACAGGGAGATTGGCGGAGTCAGGGTTTAGACCTGAGCCAACTCCCCATGATTACCGTGGGGAGCATGTGACCGGTCAGGCACCGTGTTATGCGGTGATGCGCACTGTGTCTCCAGTGAGCATTCACAGGCCGGTGCGCTCTGTGCCAGCGCCCTGCATTTGCCGGGCGGAAGTGGGCATCCAGCCAGGACGGGTTGTGCCAGCTCTATGCTCGAGACCTCCAGTGCGCCTCCACGGCCCAGTGTATCCGGTGCCTGCTCCACGCACCAGGCCTCCAGTACGTCTCCTCAGTCCGATGAGATCTGTTCCGGCTCCACTTACGAAGCCTCCAGTGATGATCCCTGGTCCGAAGCCTCCAGTGATAATCCAGGGCATGAAACCTCCAGTGATGATCCATGGCCCGGAGCCTGTAATGATGATCCATGGCACGAAGCCTCCAGAGACGATCCATGGGCCGGAGCCTGTAGCGACGATCCATGGCACGGAGCCTGCAGCGACGGTCTCCGGTCCGGAGCCTCCAACGACGGTCCCCTGTCCGGAGCATCCAGCGACGGTCCCCAGTCCGGAACCTGCAGCGACGGTCCCCAGTCCGGAGCCTCCAGCGACGGTCCCCAGTCCGGAACCTCCAGCGACGGTCCGCAGTCCTGAGCCTCCAGCGGCGATCCGCAGTCCAGAGCCTCTGGCGACGATCCACGGTCCGGTACCTCCGGCGACGATCTACGGTCCGGAGTCTCCGGCGACGATCCATGGTCTGGGTCCACAGAAGCGGAGGGATCAGCGTGCGGAGCGGGGGCTACGTCCCGAACCAGAGCCGCCACCGAGGATAGATGCCCACCCGGACCCTCCCCTATAGAGTCAGGTTTTGCGGCCGGAGTCTGCACCTTTGGGGGGGTACTGTCACGCCCTGACCTTAGAGAGCCTTTTTATTTCTCTATTTGGTTAGGTCAGGGTGTGATTTGGGGTGGGCATTCTATGCTGTCTGTTTCTTTGTTGGCCGGGTATGGTTCTCAATCAGAGGCAGCTGTCTATCGTTGTCTCTGATTGGGAATCATACTTAGGCAGCCTTTTTCCCACCTGTGTTTGTGGGTAAAATAAAATAAAGTGGTGATCCTAACTGACCTAAAACAGGGAATTTTTAGTTTAAAAGTACTTGGCTAAGGTGTATGTAAACTTCCGACTTCAACTGTATGTTTACATTGCCACAGCAAGTGAAATAGATAATAAACAATAAAAAAGTATCTTTCTCTCTCTCTCACTCTTTCTCTCCTGCCTAATTGTAAGAATATGTGTACATTTAGAAGTTTTGCATGAATGTGACAGGATGTGTTTGTGTGTGTGCGTGTGTACGTGTAACAGTATAACTTTAGTCCGTCCCCTCGCCTCGACCCGGGCGCGAACCAGGGACCCTCTGCACACATCAACAACGAGTACCCACGAAGCATCGTTACCGCATCGCTCCCACAAAAGCCGCGGTCCTTGCAGAGCAAGGGAACACTACTTCAAGGTCTCAAAAGGAGTGACGTCACCGATTGAAACGCTATTAGCGCGCATCACCGCTAACTAGCTAGCCATTTTTCACATCGGTTACATAGGCCCCTATCTGTCTGTGTGTTCAGTCCCCTTATACAAATGTGTCAGCCAAGCTGAGCTCCGTACCCTTAAAATAACGCTCCACACAGGACCACCCTGTGTGTGTATTTTATTAACCTTTATTTAACGAGGCAAGTCAGTTAGGAAGAAGCTCTTATTTACAATGACGCCTGACACCGGCCAAACCGGACGACGCTTGGCCAATGTGCGCCTCTGCCCTATGGGACTCCCAGTCACGGCCGGTTGTGATACAGCCTGGAATCAAACCAGGGTGTCTTGTAATGACGCCTAAAGCACTAAGATCCAGTGCCATAGACGCTCTGCCACTCGGGAGCCCTGTGTGAGAGAGGCAGCAGCTGGGTCTGTCTGTTTATTCAGAGGCTTCATCTGCAGGCTGGCCTTCACAAAACACATCACTGATCAATTACACACACACACACACACACACACACACACACACACACACACACACACACACACACACACACACACACACCACACGCACGAACTCCCACTGCGACCAATACACCACAATTAACACGCCAACAACACAACCGCACACACACACACACACACACACACACACACACAGACAGACATGGACAGTTCAATTACCCACATACACACACGGACAGTACAATTACCCTCACCACCACCACCACCGCCACCGGAAGCCCCCCGCCACCCTGTCTCTCTCAACCCCTGCTGCTTTTACGGTCACACTGCAGATGGTGAAGAGACAAATCAGTACATCACACAGCAACATGTGAAAAATGATGTGTGTAATGAGGAACATCTGGACGCTGCACTTGAAGCTTTTATGAAACTGCTTCTTTCCGGTTACTGATAGGCGTGCACCCATAAGAAACTGACTGTTAGAACCGTCAAATCCCCATGGATAGATGAGGAATTGAACAACTGTATTGCTGAGAGGGACGAGGCAAAGGGAATAGCAAATAAGTGTGACAACACAGCAGACTGGCAAACATACAGTAAATTGAGAAATAACGTAACTAAACGAAGAGCAGAAGAAAACTATACTATGGAACAAAGATAAATTCCATAAAGAATGATAGTAAAAAGCTCTGGAGCACTTTAAATGAAATTCTAGGCAAAGAAAGCTACCATGGCTCCATCCTCCACTGAGGCAGTACATAACAAAACCCGTTGATATTGCCAGACACTTTAATAACTTTTTCGTTGACAAGATTAGCAAACTTAGGTATGACATGCAAACAACAAATGCTGAGCCTTCATATTCATTCATAATGGGCCAAGTAATGAAAGACAAGCACTGTAGTTTGAGTTCCACAAAGTGGGTGTGGAAGAGGTGAAGAAATTGTGGCTATCTATAAGGACTTCGTACCGACAACCTGGATGGTAAATTTCTGAGGATGGTAGCGTAATACATTGTGACTCCTGTGTGCCACATCTTCAATTTAAGCCTAGAAGACTGTGTGTGCCCTCAGACAAGGAGGGAGGCAAAGGTCCTTCTGCTACCCAAGAATAGCACCCTTTAATGGTTCAAACAGCCGACCAATCAGCCTGTACATTTTTTTTTAAATGTGTTTGATCAATGTTATTTTACAGCAAAAAGAAATTTACAACAGACTTTCAGCATGCTTATAGGGAAGGGCACTCAACATACTTGGTACTGACACAGATGACTGATGACTGGCTGAAATACATTTATAGTAAGAAGATTGTGGGAGCTGGTTTGTTAGACTTCATTGCAGCTTTTTTTAAATGTATTTTAATTWAATTTTTTTGTGAATTTTACCCTCTTTTCTCCCCAATTTCGTGGTATCCAATTGTTAGTAGTTACTATCTTGTCTCATCGCTACAACTCCCGTACGGGCTCGGAAGAGACGAAGGTCGAAAGCCATGCGTCCTCCGAAACACAACCCAACCAAGCCACACTGCTTCTTAACACAGCGTGCATCCAACCCGGAAGCCAGCCGCACCAATGTGTCGGAGGAAACACCGTGCACCTGGCGACCTGGTTAGCGCGCACTGCGCCCGGCCCGCCACAGGAGTCGCTAGTGCGCAATGAGACAAGGATATCCCTACCGGCCAAACCCTCCCTAACCCGGACGAGACTAGGACAATTGTGCTTCGCCCCACGGACCTCCCGGTCTGCGACAGAGCCTGGGCGCGAACCCAGAGCGTCTGGTGGCCCTAGACCACTGCGCCACCCGGGAGGCCCTTCATTGCAGCTTTTGATGCTTTTTAGGTCTCTCTTTACGTAGTGTTATGGTGTCTCTTTTGTCGTAATGTGTGTTTTGTCCTATATTTTTTGTTATTTTTTATATTTTTTATGTTTATTGTAATTATTATTTTTTTATTTTTTTATATATATATATTTTTATCCCAGCCCCGATCCCCACAGGAGGCCTTTTGTCTTTTGGAAGGTCGTCATTGGAAATAAGAATTTGTTCTTAATTGACTTGCCTAGTTAAATAAAGGTTGAATAAATAAATCAAATCAAAATAAACATCATTGATCATAACCTATTGCTGAAAAGATGTTGGTGTTATGAATTTGCATCCTTTACCTTATTATGGATTGAGAGTTACCTATCTAATAGAACACAGTGGGTTCTCATGCAAATTCAGATGAGTGTGGTGTACGACAGGGCAGCCAGCTAGGGCCGTTATTGTTTTCTGTTTTTACTAATGATCATACACTGACCTTGAATAAAGCCTGTGTGTCTATGTGCGCTGACAACTCAACCGTATACACATCAGCTGCAACAGTAAAATAATTAACTGAGACACTTAACATAAAGCTCCAGTCAGTTTTAGAATGGGTAAGTACCAATAGGCTGGAGCTAAATATCTCAAAAACTAAATGCATAATTTTTGGGACAAATCACTCACTCAGTGCTAAACCTTGTTTAGATCTATTATTGAATAATGTTGCTATTGAGCAAGTTGAATAGACTAAACTGCTGGGCGTAACCATAGATAGCAAGCTGTCTTGGTCTAAACATATAGACTCAATGGTCGCTAGAATGGAAAGAGGTCTGTCCGTGATAGGGCGTTTCTCTGCCTTCTTTACGTCTCAGTTGACCAGACAGGTCCTACAGGCCCTAGTTTTGTCGCACCTGGACTATTGCCCAGCTGTGTGGTCATGTGCGGCAAAGAAGGACATAGGTAAATTGCAGTTGGTCCAGAACAAACCAGCACGTATCAAATCAAATCAAATGTATTTATAAAGCCCTTCTTACATCAGCTGATATCTCAAAGTGCTGTACAGAAACCCAGGCTAAAACCCCAAACAGCAAGCAATGCAGGTGTAGAAGCATGGTGGCTCGGAAAAACTCCCTAGAAAGGCCAAAACCTAGGAAGAAACCTAGAGAGGAACCAGGCTATGAGGGGTGGCCAGTCCTCTTCTGGCTGTGCCGGGTGGAGATTATAACAGAACATGGCCAAGATGTTCAAATGTTCATAAATGACCAGCTGGGTCAAATAATAATAATCACAGTGGTTGTCGAGGATGCAACAGGTCAGCACCTCAGGAGTAAATGTCAGTTGGCTTTTCATAGCCGATCATTKAGAGTATCTCTACCGCTCCTGCTGTCTCTAGAGAGTTGAAAACAGCAGGTCTGGTACAGGTAGCACGTCCGGTGAACAGGTGAGGGTTCCATAGCCGCAGGCAGAACAGTTGAAACTGTAGCAGCAGCACGGCCAGGTGGACTGGGGACAGCAAGGTGTCATCAGGCCAGGTAGTCCTGAGGCATGGTCCTAGGGCTCAGGTCCTCCGAGAGAGAGAAAGAAAGAATTAGAGAGAGCATAATTAAATTCACACAGGACACTGGATAAGACAGGAGAAATACTCCAGATATAACAAACTGACCCTAGCCCCCCGACACACAAACTACTGCAGCATAAATACTGGAGGCTGAGACAGGAGGGGTCAGAAGACTGCTTCTACACCTGCATTGCTTGCTGTTTGGGGTTTTAGGCTGGGTTTCTGTACAGCACTTCGAGATATTAGCTGATGTACGAAGGGCTATATAAAATAAACTTGATTTGATTTGCATAGACAGCAAGGGCGGTTCGTTGCTCCAGTGCCTTTCCGTTCACCTTCCCACTCCTGGGCCAGACTACACTCAATCATAGGACCTACTGAAGAGATGAGTCTTCAATAAAGACTTAAAAGTTGAGACCGAGTCTGCGTCTCTCACATGGTTAGGCAGACGATTCCAAAAAAAGGGAGCTCTGTAGGAGAAAGCCCTGGCTCCAGCTGTTTGCTTAGAAATTCTAAGGACAGTTAGGAGGCCTGCGTCTTGTGACCGTAGCGTACATGTAGTTATGTACGGCAGGACCAAATAATATAGGTAGGAGCAAGCCCATGTAATGCTTTGTAGGTTAGCAGTAAAACCTTGAAATCAGCCCTTGCCTTAGCAGGAAGCCAGTGTAGAGAGTATAGCACTGGAGTAATATCATCAAATGTTTTGGTTCTAGTCAAGATTCTAGCAGCTGTGTTTAGCACTAACTGAAGTTTATTTAGTGCTTTATCCGGGTAGCCGGAAAGTAGAGCATTGCAGTAGTCTAACCTAGAAGTGACAAAAGCATGGAATACTTTTTCTGCATCATTTTTGGACAGAAAGTTTCAGATTTTTGCAATGTTACGTAGATGGAAAAAAGCTGTCCTTGAAACAGTCTTGATATGTTCGTCAAAAGAGAGATCAGGGTCCAGAGTAACGCCGAGGTCCTTCACAGTTTTATTTGAGACGACTGTACGACCATCAAGATTAATTGTCAGATTCAACAGAAGATCTCTTTGTTTCTTGGGACCTAGAACAAGCATCTCTGTTTTGTCCGAGTTTAAAAGTAGAACATTTGCAGCCATCCACTTCCTTATGTCTGAAACACAGGCTTCCAGCGAGGGCAATTTTGGGGCTTCACCATGTTTCATTGAAATGTACAGCTGTGTGTCATCTGCATAGCAGTGAAAGTTAACATTATGTTTCCGAATGACATCACCAAGAGGTAAAATATATAGTGAAAACAATAGTGATCTTAAAACGGAACCTTGAGGAACACCGACATTTACAGTTGATTTGTCAGAGGACAAACCATCCACAGAGACAAACTGATATCTTTCCGACAGATAAGATCTAAACCAAGCCATACCTTGTCTGTGTAGACCAATTTGGGTTTCCAATCTCTCTAAAAGAATTTGGTGATCGATGGTATCAAAAGCAGCACTAAGGTCTAGGAGGACGAGGACAGATGCAGAGCCTCGGTCTGACGCCATTAAAAGGTAATTTACCACCTTCACAAGTGCAGTCTCAGTGCTATGATGGGGTCTGAAACCAGACTGAAGCGTTTCGTATACATTGTTTGTCTTCAGGAAGGCAGTGAGTTACTTCGCAACAGCTATTTCAAAAATGTTTGAGAGGAATGGGAGATTCGATATAGGACGATCGTTTTTTATATTTTCTGGGTCATGGTTTGGCTTTTTCAAGAGAGGATTTATTACTGCCACTTTTAGTGAGTTTGGTACACATCCGGTGGATAGAGAGCCGTTTATTATGTTCAACATAGGAGGGCCAAGCACAGGAAGCGGCTCTTTCAGTAGTTTAGTTGGAATAGGGTCCAGTATGCACTTAGATGTACACGGAGGGAAAGTGTCAGTAATATGCATGTCAGTCTCTCCTGGCTCAAAGTTGAGGAGAGATTGACTGCATCACTATTGGTCTTTGTGTGAGGTATTGATGTGTTGAAGTACTGAACTATCTATTTAATTGGCACACAGTTTGGACACTCATCAGGACAACACAAGACATGCAACTAGAGTTATCTTCACAATCCCCAGATCCAGACAAAGGCTGAGAAACGCACAGTATTAAATAGATGCATGACTACATGGAACTCTATGCCATCCCAGCTATCTCAAGCTAGCAATAACATTTATGCATTTGATTTGGGAAGGCAGGTGTGCGTAATGATGGTGGCAGGAGTGCGTAATGCTGGGGGCCCTGGCGCCTTCGAGCTCCAGGGAGGGGGAGTGGGAGCAGGCGTGGGATGCTGGGTGGCGACCCTGGGAGGGGGGGACGCTGGGGGGGGGGTGTGCCCATGAGCGAACGTGACGGGATCCTAATAAATACCAAATATCAAAACACACACACACACAGACATCCCCGCCCCAAACACACTTGTAAACACAAACACACACATTATCAGAAGGACGCTGCAATGGATAGCTGCCGTTATACTGACCAATTATACTTATTTGTGTTTTTTTGCGCTGATCTTAACTTATTTTGTACATTATGTTTCCGCCATCGTTTCCTATGGCCGACAGAACATCGATCACTAACCTCGATTTGGATGAAGATTTCTACTTCAAAGAGTCGATGTCATAGGACATACAGCTCACCCCGGACAAGGCCCCTATCCCCGAGACTCAGAAAAGGAAGAGACAGCGTAAGAGAGGCCAACATGCCGGCACCCTTTCAAACTTATGTTYGGGAATCAATAATCCAGCTCTACCCTCTGTTCTATTGGCCAATGTACAATCGCTGGAGAACAAACTGGACGAGCTCCGTTCGAGACTATCCTGAAGAACTGTAATATCTTATGCTTCTCACAGTTGTGGCTGAACAAGGACATGGATAATATACATCCAGCTGTTTTTTCTATGCATCGGCAGGATCGAACGCAGGCCTCGGGAAAACTCAAGGGGGGAGGTGTGTGTCTCTTTGTCAACAGCAGCTGGTGCGTGATCTCTAATAATAAAGAAGTATCGAGGTTCTGCTCGGGTGAGTTGACCAATAGAATTTTCAGCTATATTTTTGTAGCTGTCTATTTACCACCACAAACCGATGCTGGTACTAAGACCACACTCAAAAAGTTGTATAGGGTCATAAGCGAACAAGAAAATGCTCATCCAGAGGCTGTGCTCTCGTGACTGGTGAATTTAATGCAGGGAAACTGAAATCCATTTTACCTCATTTTTACCAGCATGTCATCTGTGCAACTACAGGAGCCAAAACTCTAGATCACTTTACAGAAAAAAATGCATACAAAGCTCTCCCTCGCCCTCCATTTGGCAAATCTGACTATATAAATCTAGCCCCCTGATTCCTGCTTACAAGCAAAAACTCAAACAGGAAGTACCGGTGACCTGCTCAATACGGAACTGGTCCGTCCGATGAAGTGGATGCTAAGCTACAGGACTGTTTCACTAGCACAGACTGGAATATGTTCCGGGATTCATCCAATGGCATTGAGGAGTTTACCACATAAGTCACTGGCTTCATTAATAAGTGCATTGACAATGTCATCCCCCAGTGACCGTACTTACATAAACCATGGATTACAGGCAACGTCCACACTGAGCTAAAGGCTAGAGCTACTAATTTCAAGGAACGTGACACAAATCCGGATGCTTATAAGAAATACCACTACAACCTTCATCAAACAGGCAAAGCCTCAATACAGGACTAAGATCGAGTCCTACTACACCAACTCTGACGCTCGTCTGATGTGGCAGGGCTTGCAAACTATCCTGGATTACAAAGGGAAACCTAGCTGCGAGCTGCCGAGTGACGGGTGCCTACCAGATGAGCTAAATGCTTTCTATGCTTACGTCTAGGCAAGCAACACTGAACCATGCATGAGAGGACCAGCTTTCCGGACAATTGTGTGATCCGTAGCCGATGTGAGTAAGACCTTTAAACAGTGTCAGGGTCAGACGGATTACCAGGACACATACTCATAGCATGTGCTGACCAGCTGGTAAATGAATTCCCTGACATTTTCAACCTCTCTCTGACCCGGTATGTAATACCTACATGTTTATAGCAGACCACCATAGCACAGGAGGTTGTTGGCACCTTAATTGGGGAGGACAGGTTTGTGGTAATGGCTGTAGCGGAATAAGTGGAATGGTATCAAATACATTGAACACATGGGTTCCAAGTGTTTGATACCAATCTATTCACTCCTTTTCAGACATTATTATAAGCCGTCCTCCCCTCAGCAGCCTCCACTGCACCATAGTCTCTGTGCCCACGAACGCCAAGGTAACTTGTCTAATGACTATTGCACCGTAGCACTCTCATCTGTAGCCATGAAATGTTTTGAAAGGCTGGTCATAGCTCACATCAACACCATCATCCTGGACACCCTGGACCCACTCTAATTTCCATACCGCCCCAACAGATACACAAATTACGCTATCTCTATTGCGCTCCACACTGCTCTCTCCCACCTGGACAAGAACACCTAAGTGAGAATGCTGTTCATTGACTACAGCTAAGCGTTCAACACCATAGTGACCTCCAAGCTCATCACTAAGTTAAGGTCCCTGGGACTGAATACCTCCCTCTTCAACTGGACCCTGGACTTCCTGACAGGCCACCCCCAGGTGATGAGTGTAGGCAACAACACATCTGCCATGCTGACCCTCAACACGGGGGCCCCTCAGGAGTGTGTGCTTAGTCCCTTCCTGTACTCCCTGTTCACCCACGACTGCGTGGCCGCGCACGACTCCAACACAATCATTAAGTTTGCTGACGACACTACGGTGGTAGACCTGATCACCGTTGACGAAGAGGGAAGAGGTCAGAGACCTGACAGTGTGGTGCCAGGACAAAAATATTTCCTTCAATGTCAGTAAGATAAAGGACCTGATCGTGGACTACAGGAAACAGAGGGTCAAGTAACGCCCCATTCACATCGACTGGGCTGTAGTGGAGCGGGTCGAGAGCTTCAAGTTCCTCGGTGTTCACATCACTAAGGATCTGTCATGGTCCAAACACACCAACGCAGTCATGAAGAGGGCACGACAACTCCTCTGAAAAGATTTGGCATGGGCCRTCAGATCCTCAAAACGTTCTACAGCTGCACCATCAAAAGCATCATGATTGGCTGCATCACCGCTTGGTATGGCAACTGCTTGGCATCCGACCGCAAGGCACTACAGAGGGTAATGCGTACGGCCCAGTACATCACTGGTGCTGGGCTCCCTGCCATCCAGGACCTCTATACCAGGCGGTGTCAGAGGAAAGCCCTAAATATTGTCAAAGACTCCAGCCCCCAAGTCATAGACTGTTCTCTCTTCAACCGCATGGCAAGCAGGACCAATGCACCAAGTCAGAAACCAGCAGGACCTGAACAGCTTCTACCCCCAAGCCATAAGACTGCTAAATACTGTAGTTAGTTAAATTGATACCCGGACTATCTGCATTGACCTAATTGGATGAACTTGTTTGACTCATTACCTACAGTACCCTGCTGCTACTGCTTATTATCTATCCTGTTGCCTAGTCACTTTATTCCTAGTTATATGTACATACAGTATCTACCTCAATTACCTCGTAACCATGCACATCGACTCGGTACCGGTACCCCATGTATATAGTCAACTCATTGTTACTCATTGAGTCTTTATTATTACTCTTCTATTATTTCTCTATTTTCTTTCTCTCTGCATCATTTGGGAGGGTCTCTGACGCAGCATTTCACTGTTTGTCTACACATGTTGTTTACCAAGCATGTGACAAATAAAATGTGATTTGATTTGACACACACACTTTCCAGCAATACCATTGGAATATATCCTTTTTTAATTGCAGAGCACCTGGGCTGGTCTGAGTCATGGTGGGTGAATGTCAGAGCCACTTAACAGCGAGAGAGAGGTGACTGTTCCCAGCCACACCAATCATGACACTACATCATTTATGCATTTTTGTACTCTCTGTCAACCGGTATAATGACACACCTTGATCATTCATCTGTATTCCCAGCTACGCCCAAATTAGCACCCTATTCCCAACAGTTGAAGTCGGAAGTTTACAGACACCTTAGCCAAATACATTTAAACTSAGTATTTCACAATTCCTGATATTTAATCCTAGCAAAAATTCCCTGTTTTATGTCAGTTAAGATCACCACTTTATTTTAAGAATGTGAAATGTCAGAAAACATTGTAGAGATATCGATTTATTTCAGCTTCTATTTCTTTCATCACATTCCCCATGCGTCAGAAGTTTACATACACTCAATTAGTATTTGGTAGCATTGCCTTTAAATTGTTTAACTTGGGTAAAACGTTTCAGGTAGCCTTCCACAAGCTTCCCACAATAAGTTGGGTGAATTTTGGCACATTCCTCCTGACAGAGCTGGTGTAACTGAATCAGGTTTGTAGGCCTCCTTGCTCGCACATGCTTTTTCAGTTTTGCCCACAAATTTTATACAAGATTGAGGTCAGGGCTTTGTGATGGCCACTCCAATATCTTGACTTTTTTGTCCTTAAGCCATTTTGCCAGAACTTTGGAATTATGCTTGTGGTCATTGTCCATTTGGAAGACCCATTTACAACCAAGCTTTAACTTCCTGACTGATGTCTTGAGATGTTGCTTCAATATATCCACATCATTTTCATCCCTCATGATGCCATCTATTTTGTGAAGTCCCTCCTGCAGCAAAGCATCCTCACAACATGATGCTGCCACCCTCATGTTTCACGGTTGGGATGGTGTTCTTCGGCTTGCAAGCCTCCCCCTTTTTCCTCCAAACATAACGATGGTCATTATGGCCAAACAGTTCTATTTTTGTTTCATCAGACCAGAGGACATTTCTCCAAAAAGTACGATCTTTGTCCCCATGTGCAGCTGCAAACCGTAGTCTGTTTTTTTATGGTGGTTTTGGAGCAGTGGCCTCTTCCTTGCTGAGCGGCCTCTCAGGTTATGTCGATATTGAACTCGTTTTTCTGTGGATATAGATACTTTTGTACCTGTTTCCTCCAGCATCTTCACAAGGTCCTTTGCTGTTGTTCTGGGATTGATTTGCACTTTTCTCACCAAAGCACATTAATCTCTAGGAGACAGAACGCGTCTCCTTCCTGAGCGGTTTGACGCCTGCGTGGTCCCATGGTGTTTATACTTGCGTACTATTGTTTGTACAGATGAACGTGGTACCTTCAGGCATTTGGAAATTGCACCCAAGGATGAACCAGACTTGTGGAGGTCTACAATTTCTATTCTGAGGTATTGATTTCTTTTGATTTTCCCATGATGTTAAGCAAAGAGGCACTGAGTTTGAAGGTAGGCCTTGAAATACATACACATGTACACCTCCAATTGACTCAAATGATGTCAATTATTCTATCAGAAGCATCTAAAGCCATGGCATAATTTTCTGGAATTTTCCAAGCTGTTTAAAGGCACTGTCAACTACTAACTTCTGACCCACTGGAATTGTGATAGAGTGAATTATACGTGAAATAATCTGTCTGTTAACAATTGTTGGAAAAATTACTTGTGTCATGCACAAAGTAGATGTCCTAACCATCTTGTCAAAACTATAGTTTGTTAACAAGAAATCTGTGGAGTGGTTGAAAAACGAGTTTTATTGACTCCAACCTAAGTGTATGTAAACTTCCGACTTCAACTGTAATGTTACCGTTAAATATATCAACTGTATAGAGTGCACTATTTTTTATCAGGGCCCATAGGGCTTTAGTCAAAAGTAGTACACTATATAGGGAACAGGGTGCAATTTGGAACGCAACCCCAGTGTCTGTTTTGACTGTCTGCACCAAGTGACCTGATTCTGTCTGGCCATGACTTTCTTTTGGTGAGAATCTGAAAAATGCCTTAGTAACTGATTAACTGTGAAGAACAGAAAGCTGAAAGCAGTTTGAAAACAATAATGGCTTGAAAGAAATGCCTTTCATGTAGAAGCATYGAAAGCTTCTGTTATACAGTGGCTATATCTCATTTATGGATGACAGCAGTGACACGTGCAATTTGGGGAGCTGTATAAACTGTTAATAAAAATGTTACGAGAATTTTGTTCTCAATGTTCTTAAAATGAACTTCAATTAAACTACTCAGTCTGTAACCCAGAGTTTGTAAGATTCTGGTTGAATGAAACAGACACGAGTCCCAGCTTACAGTTTCTCCCCTCCACGGGTGTAGACAGAATGTCCTGTAAGGAACACAGTAGTCCAGCTTGTCTGTCGATAGCTCTTCTTATCATTTGTTTCACACTTGCACCCTGCTTACATACTAAAAAGGAACAAAAGGTCCTTGTTCTAATTCTGACTAAAACTACACACATCATCAGATTATAGTTTTATGATTCTAATACATTTCATACAATTATATGGTTTCAGGGTGGGATATTTTAATCATTACCATTAAGCATATGATTCCCTTATCAAAAACACAGTGTGTGATGACATTTACCTAGCATTTACATACCTTGGAAATCTCAGGGGTCCAGAATAACTTCTCATTTTCTTGTGTTACAGTTTTTCTCAATCACGTACATGCATTTTTTGGAACAGTGTTTTCGGTTTTTAAAACAGTCAAAATGTAGTTGCCTTCTCAAAACAAATACATTCATCAAAACTATATTATGTGTCACGCCCTGACCATAGAGAGCCCTTGGATTCTCTATAGTGGTTTAGGTCAGGGTGTGACTAGGGCGGTGTTCTAGAATGTGTATTTCTATGTTGGTGGTTTTGTATGGTTCCCAATTAGAGGCAGCTGGTAATCYTTGCCTCTAATTGGGGATCATATTTAGGAAGCCCTATCTCCCACCTGCTTTGTGGGATATTGTTTGTGTTAGTGTGTTTGGACACTATGGCGTCACTTGTTTTGTTTCTAGTTTCCCTTTGTATTAAAAAGATGTGGAACTCAATGCACGCTGCGCCTTGGTCCGCTTATTTTGAAGTTCATGACACTATGCCGTCAAAATTGCAAATACATTCATCAAAAGAACATGACTGCCTGCAAAAAGATTAAAGGTAGAATCCTTAATTGAAACAATAACTAAGCCGACACCCGCCTCAGTTTTGGTAAAAAGCTTAGGGATGGGCCTGGAGAAATGTAACCACTCTCAAATTCATAGACAGAGGTGTGGATGTAAGGACTGACCATTCATGACATCAATATCGCAGTTTTAACCATGTTTTGAGGCTGTAGAGTTTGTTTACATTTACATTGTTTATCAACAAGTTTATATTTTGGTTTTCCGATTGGGTACGACAGAACTAAGGTCATGATTATAAGTTATATTCTTCAAGAATCAATGGGTACATATAAATCATTTATAAGTTCAAAAATGGATGTAGCAACTAATGATTCTAGCTTTAACGCAACTGTACATATCTCTTGAGTTAAACCAGACAAATCTGAAAGTTAGTCTGTGTTTTAAAAATCCCAGCACAAAAATTCTTTGCAGTCACTAAATGATGATGATCAAAATTGGAGGTACAATTATGGGAAATTACTCTCCTTTTATGCATATTTCACCAAACAAGTTCATATTCATAAAATATTATTCCTGATAAAAAATGTAATTAAAATAAACTCTGTGTGCAGGATTGATTCATCGGAATAGTGACAATCCAATTCCATGTATTCAATACGTAGGCTGGTTTGCTCATAGTTCTGTACACTTTCCATTGAGGCACAGAAACACAATCCACAATAGGAACAGAAAGAAGAGATGGCAAGAAAATGGTCAGAAGTTTGTAATTGTATTTGAGCATTTGATCTTTCCTGTTGTGCTATAGATACATTTCAACACAGATCCCAAAATTGCTTGTATACGAATGAGAAATACTGTAAAAGCTGAATTTCTCTTGGAGAAAAGATTAAAGATAAGAAGTTCTGAATATGTGTGAGCTATACTTCACAGTCATTTGAATGAGTCACGTATTTAATTTCATGCTGGCAGTTTTATTCGTTTTCTATGGGAAACCAAACAACATCGCTCTCGCTCTCTCTTTCTCTCTCTTTCTTTCTCTCTCTTTCTCCTCTCCTTTCTCTCTCTCTCTCTCTCTCTCTCTCTCTCTCTCTCTCTCTCTCTCTCTCTCTCTCTCTCTCTCTTCTCTCTCTCTCTCTCTCTCTCTCTCTCTCTCTCTCTCTCTCTCTCTCTCACTCTTGCTCTGACTCATAAATGAGTAGGCGTTAAAGGGCAGAAGGGTGAAGAGTTTGTAAAACTGATACTGATCACCTAGTAATGCCTTTTTCAGTTCTTATTTACTTCTAGTTAGCTATTAGTTATCTCTATATAGATATGTTATTTGGGAGATATTCTCTTTGGTCTGTCTGTTCCACTTAACACACTTACCATCCTGAGACAAGGCCGAGTATAGCCCACAAAGATTTCCGCCACGGCACAACCCAAGGGGGGGCGCAGACAGGAAGATCACGTCAGTGACTCAACACACTCAAGTGACGCACCCCTCCTAGGGACGGCATGTAATAGGGTTAGAGGCAGAGAATCCCAGTGGAGAGAGGGGAACTGGCCAGGCAGAGACAGCAAGGGCGGTTCGTTGCTCCAGAACCTTTCCGTTCACCTTCACACTCCTGGGCCAGACTACACTCAATCATAGGACCTACTGAAGAGATGAGTCTTCAATAAAGACTTAAAGGTTGAGACCGAGTCTGCGTCTCTCACATGGGTAGGCAGACCATTCCATAAAAATGGAGATCTATAGGAGAAAGCCCTGCCTCCAGCTGTTTGCTTAGAATTCTAGGGACAATTAGGAGGCCTGCGTCTTGTGACCGTAGCGTACGTGTAGGTATGTACGGCAGGACCAACTCGGAAAGATAGGTAGGAGCAAGTCCATGTAACGCTTTGCCCATGTAACGCTAAATAACATTCTTTTTTTGAAACTAAGCCAATCTACATGGATTTATTGCACCCGTTACTGAAATGGTTGTTCCAGTTTAGATGCTTCAGGTAGTCTCAAAGCTTAGTCTTCCATTTACATTTACATTTAAGTCATTTAGCAGACACTCTTATCCAGAGCGACTTACAAATTGGAAAGTTCATACATATTCATCCTGGTCCCCCGTGGGGAATGAACCCACAACCCTGGCGTTGCAAGCGCCATGCTCTACCAACTGAGCCACAGCGACCACGCAATCAATCTGAATGCATGTTGGGAATAAAACTTCCAGCTGTTGAATGTCCCTACTCTGGCTGGGTTCCAATAGGAATTACACATTGCTTTCCAAGCCAGCATACTGTGACTTGCAGACCTGATGTGGCCTGTAAACCATGAGTTTCAGACCAATTGTGTTAGGACAAAACTAGGCCCTCAAAATAATGCATTATGAAATTTGAAAGATACATAGTCACTTAGGGCTCACTTGGTGAATGCCACAGGACTATAAACTGGATGAATGCAACAACCCATGTCTCTGTCACTAACAAATATAGTCATGAGTGGTAACTCCACTCTGGGAAATATGCAAATAAGGCTTTACACTAAAGAAAAGTGTTAATTTAACACTGAAAAGTGTGGACCTGTATAGACACAGTTTGAAAGTAATACTTTCTAGACAAGCTGTGAAAACATATGAATCTTCAATATGATGATGCCCAACACTGATGATAACATCTAAAAAACAATAACAATGGTGATAACCGTAATGTTGCCAAATCCTGACGAGGATAATTTTTCTCCTTTTTGGGTTCTCATATAACAGTTCCATGTAATGTCTACATCCCCTCTCTCCCCCCCCCGCCCTCTCTACCTCTCTCCTCTCTTCTCTCTTGCTCTCTCCCCCCTTCTCTTTCTCTCTCTCTCTCTCTCTCTCTCTCTCTCTCCTCTCTCTCTCTCTTCTCTCTCTCTCTCTCCTCTCCTCTCTCTCTCTCTCTCTCTCTCTCTCTCTCTCTCTCTCTCAATTTTTTCAATTTACAGGCTTTATTGGCATGGGAAACATATGCTTACATGCCAAAGCAAGTGAACAAGATAAACACGTCTGTCTCTCTCAAATTCAATTCAAATTCAAGCTGCTTTATTGGCATGAAAAACATTGTGTCAATATTGCCAAAGCAACAATGTATACAATATACATTGTAATACAATTAAACAATGACAAATAATATATAAGAATGGCAGTAAAATAATAATACAAAATTAAATATAAAAATAGTAACAATAAAATGGTAACAGTCAATAGTCGAATGTAATGTATGGTGTAATGCACACTACCACCCACTATCATTTAACTGCTATCATTACCATTACCACCCATACCATTACTATTTGGAATGATAAACACAATAATAATACTAATAACAATAACAGTAATAACAATAACAGTCCTAATAAGTAAGTTACTGCTTACTATGCAGATGTTATAATTCAGTGTCCCTCAGGCTATGGCAGGCAAATACATATTTGGCTGCAAGAGGAGCCATTGCTCCTTCGCCATGAGTATTTTTAGTTTTTCCTCTGGGTTTAATAAGTTAAAATTGACCTGGGCTGGAGCAGACTGGTAGGTGCTGGTGGCAGTGTCATCAGGCTGTGTGGTGGAGGCCATGCTGGTCTCGGTTCTGCTTGTGTTGTGCCAAGCTGGTGGACATGTTCTCCAGATGCAGAGGACATAATGACTCGCTGCTGGTTGAGGAGGTCAATGTATCTCTCTCTTTGTTCTAGCTCCTTTCTTGTTTGTGCTCAGATGGTCTCTGAGGTCATAATTTGTCTGACTCAGTTTGTCCATTCTGCTTTCCAGTTTAGCAATAGATGCTCTGCTCTCCTCTTGAACTGTTTCATCTCTTCTTTAAGTTTCTGGACAGTGTCCTCCTCTTGAAGCTTGTTCTCTCTGAGTTCTATGACCTCTGCTTCGACTGAAGAGAGGGTGTTGTGGAAACGTTGGCATAGCAGGTGTTCTTGGTGTTGGTAGGCATGTCCTTGGCTCTGTCTGCTGCAGGTGAGGTAGGTAGAGGGACACTGAGGGCTTCTTGCTGGGTCACAGAGACCGTTGGGGGCTGCCTCTCACCGTCATCTTCCCTCCTTGACTTTTTCCTCAGTTTCTGAGATGATTTCAGCTTCTGCTTTAGGGTAGTAAACCTATTCTCAAAAGCCTGGAGGCTTGAATCATTGCCTTGTATCAATACAGTTCCATTATATATACATTTACTGTTTGATATGTGTTGCTAGGGTCAGCTTCTTCAAAAATGCTGATCTGACATCCTTGGCTGATGCCTCTCTTTTTTGAGAAAGGGAATGGTTGCAAAATACCCTTTTCCATATATGCCCTCGTTTGGTATTAAAAATTACATTTGCTCTTGTTTTGCAACTGGTAAGATCTGCAAACAGGCATTCATGGTTCTGTCCCATCAACAAACCTTTGAAACTTTTCTTAGCTTTCTCTGTTTTGATGTCTGGTGGGTAAACAATTTCCATAGCAACGCTGGTGATGTTGGCTACAATGTTGCAATAGAAGTGTTGTTTCTTGTATATTGTCTTTTATGTCCTTTAGAGACTGCTTCACCTTGATGTCCCCTTTCCCTTTTCTTCTGTCCTTATTTTGTCCCACTTTGTCCCTTCTTCTCTTCTGTCAACTAGACACTCCGTTTAGCTAGCTAGCTTCTTTCAGGAGAGTCCCTAGCAACTGCCTAGCAACAGGTAAACAACTTAGCTAGCTAAGAAAACGGTATAATTTTATGAAAAAATGTTACTTTTTCAAAATCCTTTCTTCTTTGTTTGCTGCTTGTTTGGTCTCCTATTCAGTCTAGCAGTTTTCTTTTGCATTTTTTTGATGTACTTTACTCTAAAAACCATATAAATTTCAATATTTTTAGGAGCTCATCTTTTCAGCTGCTGCTGCTTAATTTGGAACTCCGGAATCTCTCTATGATCTCTCTCTGTCTCTCTCTCTCTGTCTCTCTCTATATCTTTCTCTCTAACTTACTCTGTCTCACCCTCTCTCTCTCTCTCTCTCTCTCTCTCTCTCTCTCTCTCTCTCTCTTCTCTCTCTCTCTCTCT
>NC_036848.1:52823380-52827064 GCF_002910315.2 Salvelinus sp. IW2-2015
TAGGAACATGGAAGGGTGAATGGAGGAATATAACTGATAGGAATGTATAGGTCTCATACCAAAGCAAAACTCTATAATGGAGATGTTGATAATGAAGGCCACAATGTTGGAGATGATGATCAGGAGTAATACAAAGTTATTTAGAAATAATCAAACTTTATTCTCTGCATCTCTGCATGTCGCAATATTGTCAAAAATCATAACAGTTATGCAGCATATTTAGTATGACACTGGTGGGATGATTTAGAATTTCATGCAGTAGTATTTACTGATTGCCGGAAACAGTGAACACAATTGCACACATTTATTTTCTGATGAAAACAATATTACAGTGAATTTTGTATTCACTGATGACATTGTATTAATGTTTTGCAAAAGGTGGTCTAAGATATGCAAGTCAAGTACTAAGGCAAGAAAATGGTCAGAAGTTTTGTAATTGTATTTTGAGCATTTGATCTTTCCTGTTGTGCTATAGATACATTTCAACACAGATCCCAAAATTGCTTGTAACGAATGAGAAATACTGTAAAAGCTGAATTTCTCTTGGAGGAAAAGATTAAAGATAAGAAGTTCTGAATATGTGTGAGCTATACTTCACAGTCATTTGAATGAGTCACGTATTTAATTTCATGCTGGCAGTTTTATTCGTTTTCTATGAAACCAACACACTCGCTCTCGCTCTCTCTTCTCTCTCTCTTCTCTTCTCTCTCTCTCTCTCTCTCTCTCTCTCTCTCTCTCTCTCTCTCTCTCTCTCTCTCTCTCTCTCTCTCTCTCTCTCTCTCTCTCTCTCTCTCTCTCTCTCTCTCTCTCTCTCTCTCTCTCTCTCTCTCTCATCTCACTCTTGCTCTGACTCATAAATGAGTAGGCGTTAAAGGGCAGAGGGTGAAGAGGTTTGTAAAACTGATACTGATCACCTAGTAATGCCTTTTTCAGTTCTTATTCTATTCAGCTCTAAGAAATAAGCTTGAGTTTTATTTTTGGGAGACTTCATCTCTCTGTTTGAGGGGGTAGTAAATCTTCAACTTCAACCACCAACTTACCATCCTGAGACAAGGCCGAGTATAGCCCACAAAGATTTCCGCCACGGCACAACCCAAGGGGGGGCGCAGACAGGAAGATCACGTCAGTGACTCAACACACTCAAGTGACGCACCCCTCCTAGGGACGGCATGTAATAGGGTTAGAGGCAGAGAATCCCAGTGGAGAGAGGGGAACTGGCCAGGCAGAGAAGCAAGGGCGGTTCGTTGCTCCAGAACCTTTCCGTTCACCTTCACACTCCTGGGCCAGACTACACTCAATCATAGGACCTACTGAAGAGATGAGTCTTCAATAAAGACTTAAAGGTTGAGACCGAGTCTGCGTCTCTCACATGGGTAGGCAGACCATTCCATAAAAATGGAGATCTATAGGAGAAAGCCCTGCCTCCAGCTGTTTGCTTAGAAATTCTAGGGACAATAGGAGGCCTGCGTCTGCTCTCTCTCTCTCTGTCTCTCCTGACCTGTGACTTTGCCTAGCCCACCCACCTGCTTCAGTTTTACAGTCTAATCTTTTAAATTGCACTATTGATTGGTTGATTTTATTGCTCTATGATTTGATTTAACCTGCACCTGATTTGATGTACTTTCAATATAAGGGGTCCTTGAGTGTCCTGAAAGTAGTGATGGGGGGAAATATTTGACAATATCGCAATATTATTTTTGCGCTAATTGCTGTACCTGCACCAAAACGGCAGTATTTTTACTTCATAGCTTGTTCTCCATCTTCTCTTTAAATAGAGTCATTTTTTTTCCAAAATGTTATTTCCATGTCTGATCAAAACTCATTTTCACATGGCTATTTTTTGTCCCTCTGCAGCAGAAATATGGTGAGCAATATATTTGGAACATTGAATCGCAAATAAAATCACAGTATAGAATTGCAATGCATATAGAATCGTGAGAATGGTGAGAATCACAATACATATTGTATCGGCACCCAGGTATGGTGATAATATCGTCTTGTAAGGTCCCTAGCAATTCCCAGCCCCACTTGAAGGCGGTTGTAAAATAACATGTATCATTATTATTAATCTGGCCAAGCTGCTAGTCCTAACATTTCCATGGTAACAATCCAGGATGGTTTACATAGCTCTGTGGTGACAACTTGAAGTTGTAAAACTGTTTTTTTTTAACTGTAAGTGTGTGGAAACTTTCACTTTGCTTCCCTTCACATAATATATTTACAGTATACCTTCTCCTTTCAGACTACTTSTTCTCTCTCTCTGCCCTCTCTTGATGTTGACCATCCGTCTCCTGTTGCTTTACTACAGTTGTTGGCTAATGGTAACTAGCTACTGTACCATAATTAGATCAATGATCCTGGACCCCTGTCAACTCCAACTCCTCATTGCTTGGAGGCATGAAATGAAGACCGCATCAACCTTCTCTCTTTGGGTGTTTTATTACCAACTTATAAATAATTAAATTGTCACGCCCTGACCTTAGATATCTCTGTTGGTTCCCAATCAGAGACAGCTGTTTAATCGTTGTCTCTGATTGGGGATCATATTTAGGTAGCCATTTACCTCGTTTGTGTTTTGGGATCTTGTTTTTGTATAGTTGCCTTGTGCACTGCAATACTGCACGTTCGTTAGATTCTTTGTTGTTTTGTTGTAAGTTTCACTATTAAAGAATGTGGAACTCTACTCACGCTGCGCCTTGGTCCGATCCTTTCAACGAACGTGACAACAATGCACATAGACCGACAAGCTCCAACATGACAACGAGCTTGGTTCCGTGCCTGGGCAATACGTCAAGTCAAAATCTGACGCTTAAACCAGCGTGCAACAAATATAACTGAATAACTCTCACGTGATTGGCTGGTAAGCCATAACTCATACAATAACTACAGTATGTAGGRGGGATCTCCACTTACAACATTATTCACAGTATATGTTCTCCTTTTAGACAACTTCCCCTCTCTCTCTCTCTCTGCCCTCTCTCCCCTCTCCTCTTCCTCTGTATCCATGCTCGTTCCATGTCATGTACCCAGGCCCAGTTCTATTGCCCAGCTGACAACCTCTACAGAGTGTGTCAGCTCCAGGGTCACAGTCTGTTGTTTCTCCCTGACACAGTCTGGCTGTCTGAGAGAGAACTCTTGACCGTGCCTCTCTAAACAGACCTGTGTGCTGCATACGCTACTAGCATTCACAATGAGTGGGCTCTCTGTAATGTTTCCTCTGAGATCCCATAGGAGTCTGCGAATGGGAGTAAATCCCCAATAAGTGGGTTCAGCCAAAGTTTTCTCCCAGTTGAATGTCCCTGTCCCTGTCCCCTCTCTCTCTCTCTCTCTCTCTCTCTCTCTCTTCGTCCTCTCTCTCTCTCCTCTCTCTCTCCTCTTCTCCTCTCTCTCTCTGCTCTCTCTTCTCGTCTCTCTCTCTCGTCTCTCCTTCTCTCTCTCTCTCTGTCTCTTCTCTCTCTCTCATCCTCTCTTCTCTCTCTCTCTCTCTCTCTCTCTCTCTCTCTCTCTCTCTCTCTCTCTCTCCTCTCCATCTCTCTCGTCTCGTCTTGCCCTCTCTCTCTGTCTGTCTCTCTCTCCTCTCTGTCTCTGTCCTCTCTCCTCCTCTGTCTTCCTCTCTCCTCTTTGCCCTCTCTCTCTCTCCTCTCTCTCTCTTCCTCTCTCTCCTCTCTCTCTCTCCTTCCTCCT
>NC_036848.1:52829081-52845962 GCF_002910315.2 Salvelinus sp. IW2-2015
GTAGAGTCTGTGTTTAATATGTGTGGGTAGAGTCTGTGTTTAATATGTGTGGGTAGAGTCTGTGTTTAATATGTGTGGGTAGAGTCTGTGTGTAACGGCTGTCGTCCTCCTCATCTGAGGAGGAGAAGTTTGCAGGATCGGAGGACCAATGTGTAGTGTGGTAAGTGTCCATAACGTTTATTTTAAAACCTAAACTGAACACTATGAAATACAAAACAATAAATGTGAACATGAACGAAACCGAAACAGTACCGTGTGGCAACAAACACTCACACGGAAACAAACACCCACAAACCAAAAGTGAAACCCAGGCTACCTAAGTATGATTCTCAATCAGGGACAAGGATTGACAGCTGCCTCTGATTGAGAACCATACCAGGCCGAACTCAAAACCCCAACATAGAAAAACACACGTAGACTGCCCACCCCAACTCACGCCCTGGCCATACTAAATAAAGACAAAACAAAGGCAATAAAGGTCAGAACGTGACACTGTGTTTAATATGTGTGTTTAATATGTGTGGGTAGAGTCTGTGTTTAATATGTGTGTTTAATATGTGTGGGTAGAGTGTGTTTAATATGTGTGGGTAGAGTCTGTGTTTAATGTGTGGGTAGAGTTTGTTTAATATGTGTGTTTAATATGTGTGGGTAGAGTGTGTTTAATATGTGTGGGTAGAGTCTGTGTTTAATGTGTGGGTAGAGTCTGTGTTTAATATGTGTGTTTAATATGTGCGGGTACAGTGTGTGTTTAATATGTGTGGGTAGAGTGTGTTTAATATGTGTGTTTAATATGTGTGGATAGAGTGTGTGTTTAATATGTGTGTGTGTAGTGTGTGTTTAATATGTATGTGTGTAGTGTGTGTTTAATATGTATGTGTGTAGTGTGTGTTTAATATGTGTGTGTAGTGTGTGTTTAACGTGCTTTATTGGCAAGAATGTGGGCTCTATTTCAACAAACCTAATGCCATGGTTAAGCTGGCTGGCCAAATATGTGGTTGTTTCAAGTTGTGTCTTTAATGTAATGTGTTGTCATCAACTCCAATTTGAATGTTAGTCTGTTATAGCCTAGTTTATCTAATAGCCTAGAGAAACAAAATAACGAAATGTATGTTGGCCTATCCCATTTTTGCTAAATATGTTGAACGTGTTTGCAGTCCACATTGTCAGAAGCCTAATTGCATGGCTTCAATATGGAAATATATTGTAAATTAAACATAGCATTCACACTGATATAGGGGCTAGGTCTACTGTAAATTGCATTCTGTCTGAGCCATGAACATGCCAAACATTGTCAATAAGCCATATTAAATTCACTATTAACAAGGCTTAAAGACGGAATGATTCTAATCAAATTCTAATCAAATTCTAATCAAAACAAAACAACAGATTGTTTTAATAGGCTATGTCTAAATTCAGTTACAGGCACCATAATTGCTCTCCGTGGGCATGTATAATGAAGGTAGATTATGTCCACTCACCGTTACACTACTCCCAAATATAATGTTTTAGAAACATCATGGAAGGATCTTACAGATCGCATTCGCTCACTGTTTTACTGCTCACAAACTTGATATTTGAATAAAGCTTTGATTATTCATATTTATTTCAAAGCAGTCACACAGTCTTACTTTATTGATAGGCTGCTAATTAACGAATGCATTGGGCAGGACAAATAAACAGCCTTCATTGATGTGGTGTGTTTATTCTGACAAAAAGACAAAGAGCACATAAGATGTGCGGCATGCACCAGGAGGCTGACTGCTGTAGCATGGATCTGCAGCAAGGAGCAACAACCACGTATGAGTCACGAGCTACTGTAAATGCGACCAAAATGTTTCACATCACTGTGAGTGACATGGATCATAACCTCCCTGTGTGCATCCATGTCATAGTAGCAGAGGGTGTGGCTGAAACAGCAATAGTATTATTGTATGGTATTAAACATTTAGTATTGTAGATATGTAGTCGTGTAATAATGTTATATGATGTACTGTTTTATCTTTTGTTTTATGTGTATTGTACTATAAGTGTCTTAATGTGTTTGGACCCCAGGAAGATTAGCTGCTCCCTTGGCAACAGCTAATGGGGATCCCTAATAAATACAACAATACAAATATCCATTTTACAGAATCAGTGTTCTGAGGTGAGATGGGTGTTGAGGGTCGGAGGTTACTCACTGGAGCCTCGCCTGGCATCTCCTCAGACCCTCTCCCACACCGCTCTACCTGGGACGTCAATGATGGAGGGAAAGAAGGAGAGTCGTTTCTATGGATGGGTTTTCTATATATTTATATAACTGAAGTGAATCCATCCCACTGGGCACACACTGGTTGAATCAACGTTGGTTCCACGTAATTTAAATGAAACTACGTTGAACCAAACGTGGAAGGGACGTTGAATTGATGTCTGTGCCCCGTGGGAGTACTGTTGCGAAGCAAAGCCATCTGGACTACTTATCAATTAGTCATTGTGAAGGAGTGTATGCAGGTCCATGTGTGTGTGAGTGCATGTGTGTACGGGGGACGCTGGGCGTATGTGTTCATGCTTGGTGTTAGACCAACTGTTCTGTAAAGGAGAGCAAAAAAAGAAGGCCAGCCTCCCATCGCTCTTGACTCATCGGGTCCACGTATCACCCCCCTCCAACCCGCTTTCTTTCACACTCACTCACTCCTACTCCTATCTTCTTCACCTCTCTTCTCTCTTCCTCATTCACTGCAACTCCTTTACTTTATGAAGTAACATTTTTTAAAGGGACAGTACACATGAATAAACATTTCTGTAAAAGTGTTGTTTTTATCCAGCCGGCTAATTTCCGAACTGCAGTCCCTGGTCAGGTAAATTAAAAACACTTCAAATGAAAATACAGAGGTGACAATAAGCACATGCAGAACAACATATGACAAGCAACACTACGCAATGCAGACAGACAGAGCAATAACACAAAAAAGCTAACAAAATGACAGAAAAAAACATGTGTAACAGACAACGGACTACATGGACAGTTGCTATGCACAGCCAGGCACTATGTTCACACACCTAACCTCTCTTAAGCCGCGTCTTCAGGTTATGTGTGAAAGTGTGGTAGGTTTTAGCACAATTCTTTTAGCACAATCCATGGCGACGTATTCCTTAGGAGGATGCGTTGGTCTGTTTTGGGGGATTATGCTAGAGCAGAATGACAGTCCCACAGGCTGTACTGTCATCAGGTATTCTGTTTCAGTGGTTGTCAGACAGCAGCCACCCTCAAGAGAAATCCTCACTCTGTCTGCTATCCAGTTCTTTGAAATATTTAAATGTATTATTCTTTTTCCTCCCCTCTCTGTTTTTACATTCAGAGAAGACCTCTGAAAGACAGAGACAACACATAGAGAAGACTTCTAAAGACAGAGACAACACATAGAGAAGACTTCTAAAGACAGAGACAACATATAGAGAAGACATCTAAAGACAGAGACAGCATATAGAGAAGTGTTACGCCTGCTCCCGCTCCCCCTCTCTAGCGCTCGAGGGCGCCAGGCGGCCCATCATTACACACACCTGTCACCATCGTTACGCGCATCAGCGCTTCATGGGATTCACCTGGACTCTTACTTTATTGATTGCCTCCCCTATATCTGTCACTTCCTCAGTTTCTTCCTCAGTTTCATATGCATTAATGTCGTTTTGTTCCCCCTGTCCAGACGTTGTTCTTGTTTTGTTATATGTCTGTTTATTCATTAAATCCTCACTCCCTGAACTTGCTTCTCGTCTCCCAGCGTCTGTCCTTACAGAATGCAGAAGCATCAGGGAGTTTTTTTGTTTTTTGTTGGGGTTGGTGACGTCGGGTCTGGGTGCCGCTGCCAAAAGAACCGGGGGTGCCTCAGCTGGCTCGTCGGGCTTCCATTCCTTAGCTGGCTCGTCGGGCTTCCCTTCCTCAGCTGGCTCGTCGGGCTTCCATTCCTTAGCTGGCTCGTCGGGCTTCCATTCCTTAGCTGGCTCAAGAGGTTTTCTTGCCTCGGTTGGCTCAGCAGGCTCCCATCCCAGGTCATGCCTCAGCCGGCTCGTCGGGCTTCCACTCTTCAGTCGGCTCGTCGGGCTTCCACTCTTCAGTCGGCTCGTCGGGCTTCCGTGCCCGCCAGGCTCGCCCAGGTGGGACGCTGGGTGGCGCTCCTGGAGGGGGGGGGGGGGGCGCTACTGATCATGCCTGCTCCCGCACCTCCCTTTCTGGCGCATCATCTGTGCACCAGGCGCCCATCCATTCGCATACCTTGTCACCATCGTTGCGTGCATCAGCACTTCATGGGAACTCACCTGGACTCTATTACTCTATTAACTGTTGTTTTTGTCCCCCCTGTCCAGCGCTTGTTCTGTTTTTGTATTGAGTCTGTTTATCCATTAAATCTTCACTCCCTGAACTTGCTTCTCATCTCCAGCATCTGTCTTTACAGATGAGACTTCTGAAAGACAGAGACAAACATGTAGAGAAGACTTCTGAAGACAGAGACAAACAATTCTGCTTTGTATCTTACCCACGCCACTGGTTATTTTGCACCATGATTCCACCCACTGGGCTATATGTTGGTCCAGTAAAATATGAGCTTGAGACCTACACCCCAAAAACGAACGAGGTGCAGAGCAACAGCCTATGAACTGAAGCGCAGTCAGACAGAAGGCCACTCAGAGAGTGATATCCCTTTGAAGCAGCCAAGAAATAGTGTACGGGCTCTACTCTACAACAAACACTCAAGGATATTAACTGTCCTCGTGGCAGATTGGCTGCTTGAACCAATGCTGTTCACTTGCAGTCTCATTCTGGTGAACAAGTACCAGCAGCAGAGTTTAGGATGTGAGTAATGAGACAGAGGTCTATCTGTTTCTTTCATGGACTGAGGGGTCTATCTGTTTCACCCCATAGGACTGAGTCTTCTGTTTCACCCTAGGAGGACTGAGTCTATATGTTTTCTCTCTAGAGGACTGAGGTTCTATCTGTTTCTCTCTAGAGGACTGAGGTCTATTGTTTCACCCTATAGGACTGAGGTCTATCTGTTTCTCTTCATGGACCTGAGGTCTATCTGTTTCACCCATAGGACTGAGGTCTATCTGTTTCCCCATAGGGACTGAGGTCTAATCTGTTTCACCCCATAGGACTGAGGGTCTTATCTGTTTACTCTTTCATAGGACTGAGGTCTATCTGTTTCACCTATAGACTGAGGTCTATCTGTTTCACCCATAGGACTCGAGGTCTATCTGTTTCTCTTCTAGAGACTTGTCTATTCTGTTTCACCCCTAGACTTGAGGCTATCTGTTTCTCTCTAGAGGACTGAGGTCTATCTGTTTCACCTCATATGGACTGAGGTCTATCTGTTTTCTCTCTAGAGGACTGAGGTCATCTGTTTCACCCTATAGGACTGAGGTCTATCTGTTTCTCTTCATTGGACTTGAGTCTATCTGTTTCTCACCCCATAGTGTCACCCATGAGGTCTATCTGTTTCACCCTATAGGACTTGAGGTCTATCTGTTTCACCCCATAGGACAATGAGTCCTATCTGTTTCACCCTATAGGACTGAGGTTATCTGTTTCAACCCCATTAGGACTGAGGTCTATCTGTTTCTCTTTCATAGGACTGAGGTCTATCTGTTTCATCTCCTATAGACTGAGGTCTATCTGTTTCACCCATAGGACTGAGGTCTATCTGTTTCTCTAGAGGACTGTTATCTGTTTCACCCCATAGGACTGAGGTCTATCTGTTTTCTCTCTAGAGGACTGAGGTCTATCTGTTTCACCTCACATAGGGACTGAGGTCTATCTGTTTTCTCTCTAGAGGACTGAGGTCTATCTGTTTCACCCTATAGGACTGAGGTTTCTTCTGTTTCTCTCTAGAGGACTTGAGGTCTATCTCTGTTTCACCCTATAGGACTGAGTCTATCTGTTTCACCTCATAGGACTGAGGTCTATCTGTTTCTCTCTAGAGGACTGAGGTCTATCTGTTTCACCCTATAGGACTGAGGTCTTTCTGTTTCTCTCTAGAGGACTGAGGTCTATCTGTTTCACTAGAGGACTGAGGTCTTTCTCCTTTCCCTCTCCTTCTCCACCCTCCCTCTCCCCTCCCTCTCTCCCTAACTCTCTAACTCCCTGGTTGAATCCCAAATCACCCCCTTTCCCTTCCGCTCTGAACTCCATTTGCTCGTTCACATGCACCTCTGCTATTTGCACAAGTGTCCCAGAGCTAAGGGAGTGAAAATGATCAAGGGTATAGGGGCTAATTAGACCCCCGGTAGCCACTTCCACTGAGCCAGCAATGTCCCAACATGCACCATGATATGTTTGGAGTTTCTGCAAATTTAATTTTAAAAAATGGAGAAGAGGGACAAGTGCATTGGTTTATGTCTGATTTCATGGTTTGACACATGTAACAAATTAAATTCTTCCCAAATGAAGTGTTTAACTGTTACTGAGGTTTATATTTTGTAAAGCGATGAGGTTTATATCTTGTAAAACAACAGGGGGAATTTGTTCATTAGAATTGTATGCGCATCCCGAAGTTGATGGGTTTATTGATCCGCTCTCCACTCTCTGGAAGTCACCCTCAGAGTTTAGTCAGCAACACGTGACAATGGAGGGCCCTCCGTGCGAATTGGTAGGGGCGAGGGGGTGGTTTGGGATGCACGGTCTTCCTCTCTCTGACCCCCTGGTGTCACTACAGAGGCATCAGGCTGCTGCAGATCCTCAGGGGCCTCTAAGACTCACCCAGGGGCCTCGGGGTGCCTTTGATTAGCTAGTCTGTCAGTCTGTTAACTATTTCAAAGCAGCCTATCTCTCTTTCTCTCCCTTTCTCTCCCTCCCTCTCCCCCCAGGCACCATGGCATCTGGTCAAAAGAGACAGTGATTTCTCACCTCCTGCCCTCCCCTCCCAATCCCTCCTCTCTCCACCTGTGACCCTGTCTGGCCGTGTGTCTCTCCCAGGATTAGGAGGCCTGGTTTGATTTAACCTTTATTTAGCTAGGCAAGTCAGTTAAGAACACATTCTTACTTACGATGACGGCCTACCAAAAGGCAAAAGGCCTCCTGCGGGGACCGGAGCTGGGAATAAAAATAAAAAGACACATCAAGCCAAGAGAGACCTAAGACAACAACATAGCAAGCCAGCAACACATGATAACACAGCATGGTAGCAATACAACATGACAACAACATGGTAGCAACACAACATGGCAGTAGCACAACATGGTAGCATCACAAAACATGGTACAAACATTATTGGGCACAGACAACAGCACAAAGGGCAAGAAGGTAGAGACAACAATACGTCAKGCAAAGCAGCCACAACTGTCAGTTAGAGTGTCCATGATTGAGTCTTAGAATTAAGAGATTGAGAWAAAACTGTCCAGTTTGAGTGTTTGTTGCAGCTCGTTCCAGTCGCTAGCTGCAGATAACTGAAAAGAGGAGCGACCCAGGGATGTGTGTGCTTTGGGGACCTTTAACAGAATGTGACTGGCAGAACAGGTGTTGTATGTGGAGGATGAGGGCTGCAGTAGATATCTCAGATAGGGGGGAGTGAGGCCTAAGGAGGTTTTATAAATAAGCATCAACCAGTGGGACTTGCGACGGGTATACAGAGATGACCAGTTTACAGAGGAGTATAGAGTGCAGTGACATGTCCTACAAGGAGCATTGGTGGCAAATCTGATGGCCGAATGGTAAAGAACATCTAGCCGCTCGAGAGCACCCTTACCTGCCGATCTATAAATTATGCCTCCACAATCTATTATGGGTAGGATGGTCATCTGAATCAGGGTTAGTTTGGCAGCTGGGGAGCAAGGGAGTCTGAAGAGCCCCTGCTGCGCTGTCTCCTGGAGCTTGTTGGTGTGCCTCTCCATGGTAGTACTATCAGACAGGATATGAGATGGGGGTAGCAGAGGGCGTGAGGGGTGAGGGCTGGCTACCTACATTAATAAAGCCAGCGGAAAACCTTACCTTTTATCTTTGTGGGATATCAACAGAGGCCAACTAATGAACAAAATATGTTATGTAAACGAACAAGAAATGTATGGAACAGGGCATTTTTTGTCATATACGTACAGTACAGTATTTCTCATTCATATGTACAGTTTGAGTGGGCAGTGTGGACTCCATGTATTTATATGATGATGATTATTGTTATTATATATATAATTGATTCATACATACAGGGAACCCACAGACAAAGCTACTAGAAGCAGAAACGACACCATAATTCTCCCAATGTATCTTTTTATTCAGCAGATAAAAATCCAGTTATTGTGTCTCTCTCCTCTTTCATTGTGTCGTCGTTCCCCCGAAAATATAGTTTACCAGGCTACCAATAACTTTACACTGGAAGAAGTTAATCTACGCTGAAGCTAGCCTTAAGAAAAATATAGTTTACTTAACTTAAGTTACTACAAACTACTTTGTGAAAAATTATCATGTGTAAATCTGAAATGTCATAGACTACAAATTGCAAGAAAATATCACTTTGGGGTCATATGTTAACAGAATGTCCAATGTAGTCTATTAAACACAAAAGCAATGTTTCAAGTAAGAATTAGAAAGGTCTGATGCCGAAAAAGAAAGGAAATTATTGCCCACAACCATATTTTATTTTTGCCCCCCAAAAAGTATGGTGTAGTTCCAGTAGTTAGTGACACCACTACAAAACACTACCTAGATTTGAATTTAGTTCAACTACCACCCACCTACTACAAAATAAATTACTCCCCAACACTGGTCTTCAACATCTGTGGAGGTGTAGGGGTAACGGATGTGAAATGGCTAGCTAGTTAGCTGTGGTGCGCGCTAATAGCGTTTCAATCGGTGATGTCACTCGCTTTGAGACCTTGAAGTAGTGGTTCCCCTTGCTCTGCAAGGGCTGCGGCCTTTGTGGAGCGTTGGGTAACGATGCTTCGTGGGTGTCAGTTGTTGATGTGTGCAGAGGGTCCCTGGTTCGCGTCGGGGCGAGGGGACGCCATAAAGTTGAACTGTTACATAGGCAGCACACTGGGCAAAAAACTGGTTGAATCAACATTGTTTCCACATCATTTCAACTCCCAAATGAAATGTGATGATGTTCATTCAATGTGGAAAACTGATTGAATTTGCAAAAAGTAAGAGAATTTAATGACAGGGTGAAATTCTTGGTTGATTCACGTTAGTTGACAACTCAACCAAATGTAAATCGAACACTAGACGTTGAACTGACGTCTGAACCTGGTGGGAAGTGATGACAATGTATTTAATTTCTATAATAGATTATCATTGACTGCGGTTTTGTCCCAAATGGCACTCTATTCCCTACATAGTGCACTACTTTTGATCAGAGCATATGGGCATTGTGAAGACACACCGAGCAGCAAACATTGTGGAGAAAGCTCATGTTAAGAGTCATAGGGAATAATTGAGGAGTATGCAATGACTTGTTGTGTATTTTGAGTATGTGGTGTCGTGTCTTTGGCATCATTAAAGGTGAAGACTGTTATTTTATCAAATCAATTCTCTGTAATTATTATTATGTGATTAAACTAATCATGTAAATGTAATTAACTAGGAAGTCGGGGCACAACGGAAAATCTTCAGATTACAAAGTTATCATTTTAATATCTGATCAATTAGTCTTCTATTAATTAATTATTCTTTACCTCACGTCAGTCTCGTTTCAAGCGTCGTAGAATTCTTGGTTATCTGCACGAACCCAGCCTAAACCATGAATTATCTATACACCAATTGTCTTAATCATTTATTTACTAACTAACTAAATAATCACAGAAATGCATAACAAACAACAGTAGATATTGGTTACTAACAATGATAGGGMAGATCCCCTAGTGGGCAAAACCGATATGACGGCTTGATGGACAAAGGGAAGGGGGTGTGGACTGAGAAAGAGCGGGAAAGACAAAATGGATCACTACACACAGTGGATAATTATATTAATTGAAATGCTAATCCTTTGCATTTGAACGCTCACTCATTTGGGAATAATTGTAATCAATATATTTACGCCCATATGTCGTTGTTGTCTTCTCTGTTGGAATCGTCGGTCTGTCTGCGGGAGAGTCAGTTCATCAGAGAGTCTCTGGTTACTGATGGTGGTGGCTCTATCGGTCACTCCTGATAGTGTCTGTTGTATGGATACGTCAGGCGTCCATTGTTCTTAGAGTAGATGTTTCGGCGGCTGTCGGTATTCGCATCCCAGGTTTACATAACTTCTAGCTGCAGACTAGTAATTACTATCTAAGATTTGCTCTTATTCTGTAGGGATCAATAGTCTCAGAGTTGAACCATTTCCACGTAAAATGGTTTTCTAGTCTTGGTAGTCAAACCTGTGCCACCTCTTAACTATTCGCAATTACAGCTCACACTGTGGGTTTGCTTAGTCTGAAGAGGATTTCCTCAGGAGGGGCTTTTATTCGTAACAGTAGAAGAGGGCGGTTCCATGATGCCAGATCATGTCTGTCCTCACGGGGGCGTGGCCGCTGACTAGACTAAACTTTACAGGGAGTACAATTCTCTCATTCTAAAGGTTAACATCACATTACATCATTTCACAAATAGTTTCATCTTTACTCATTCATTTTATACAAGAATTAGATGCAAACACCATAATTGAGAAATGCACACATTCAGAGATATAGTTATGTGTGTTTCCTGTCCTTCATGATGTCACCAAATGAAACACACTCAACATAACTGGCCCTTAAGTGTCCATGGACTCTTCCCATATTCTCACAAGTGGACATATAGTTTCATTTTCCCATTTTGGGGAAATCCTTTGTTCACTCTGTGGTCTCTCTCTCTACATGAAAAGGGGGAGAGAGTCTCCGCCAGGAATTTACGACCTGAGATAACAGAACCTGGGTGTAGGAGGGAGTGAGAGAGGGGGAAGCCACAATCTACACCCAGAAAGGGCCACGTCATGACAGTGGGATGTTATCTTTGCCACCATCTCTTACGCACAAAGCACGGTCAAGCAGCTTGCTATTCCATCTCCGTTGTCATGGCACAAATAGTCCTCTCTAACAGCACTGAAAATCCATGAGGACAAAACATCATCAAACAAACCTCTCCTCTTCACTTCCTGAACCCATTGAGCAGAGAGAAGAGCCTCTTCAGTCACAGACCTGGTACATAAACCAGGACGGATGGTTATTATCGGCTGGAAATCAAAGAAGGTGTGTGTGTGTGTGTGTGTGTGTGTGTGTGTGTGTGTGTGTGTGTGTGTGTGTGTGCGTCGGTGTGTCGTGTTAGTGTGGTAGTGTAGTGTTGTGGTGTGAGGAGAGAGAGAGAGGAGAATGCATGGCCGCGTTTCAGTCGAAGCCAAGAGCATAAGATGAAACGTTGTGATGGTTATTAAGCTGTTCATGACCGTATCTGTATGTTCATGCCTGTTTTCCACGCTTCCTCTCTAAATCAAATTCATCGCTGCCAGATAATAATAGTCCAATAAGAGTTATAACTCCTGCTTAAAATCAAGTGCAGGTACAATGTATACATCCGTAGATATTTCACGTGTCTGGCATGTGACCCCGCATATGTCAGCTGCTCGTCAACACAATGACCGCAAAACCAGACTAACGAAGCTGTGCCGTGGGAAGATCATTTGGCTGTGGTTCTGCTTTCTGAGTGGTGGGTGTGCCTTCACTCATCCCGCCGTCACGATTCCAACACTGGTCAGGCAGAGACCTCTGGCCAGGGGGAGCGTAGAGAGAGAGAGGGAAGGCATGGTGGGCGGAGGATTGGAAAGAATGAGAGAGGTAGGAGAGGGAGAGATAAAAGAAAGAAAAGCAGAACGAAAGACAAAGAAAGAAAGACAGAAGGAAAGAAAGAAAGAAAGAAAGAAAGAAGAAGAAAGAAGAAAGAAAAGAGAAGAATGAGATATGAATAGAGAACGGAGAGAGACGACTAAGAGAGAGAGAAAGAAAGGAGAGAGAGTGGGAATGAAAGCGAAGAGAGAGAGAGAACAAAAGACAAGAAAGAGAGAGGCACGAGAGAGCAGGGAGAGGGGGAGACGAGGAGAGAGAGACGAGATGTAGAGAGAAGAGAGAGAGAGAGAGAGAGAGTAGAGAGAGAGACGAGACGAGGAGGAGAGGAGAGGAGAGAAATGAAATTGAACCAGAACTTGTACCGGCCTCAACAACATGAAAATATGAACTATCATTTGTTTTTGTCTCTGATGATTATGCACAGCTCCAATATGCAGCCACGTCTGTATAGTATTTATGCATTTGCCAGTTCAACGATTGTTCCATTGCTACCACTTCAACGCCATCTCATTGCTGTAACATTTAGCAATCACAATTTGTTACAGAGCAGGCAGTGGCTTTGAGGAAAAAGCTAGATGAAAGCAAAGGGAACCGCACACCTGAGCATGGTTAATTCTGTGGGCTGGTGCTGAAGAGTCTCAAACCATACTGAGAGTATGTGATTGGAGAATACTCACATCTAATAGTGGTGAGTGTAGTCAAAACCAGATCATTCAACTGAATCTGTATAAGATGCATCTACTATATAATAAGGTCCTTATCAGCAGTTACCTGTGTAGGTTCTGCCCTAATGTATGGGCTCTCTGTCAACTTGGGCCGCATGGCAAATGGCCCGGGAACACAAAGGACAATGCTTTAAGGGTCAGTACGCCCTTCCCCCCTTTGACTGGCCAAAATGTATCTCTCAAGTTCCAAGTTTTAATGTCACATGCACAAGTATACTGATATGCATTTCTTGCAAACTCAGAACCCAACAATGCAACAATAACAGTGTAATACTAGAAAAAGCACAGTAGAAATAAGAAGAAATATGAAGAACACAAGTAAGTAAGTAACATACTATATACAGGGTCAATTCCAATACCATATTTACAATGTGCAGGGATACTGGAGTGATGGAGGTAGATATGTACGTATATAGGTACGGTTACTAGGCAACAATATCTGTTACAGTATCCAGAGGAATGTGAATAACACTAAAGCATGTCTGGTATGTATCTAAAACTTTTATGCCATCTACACTGAACAAAAATATAAACGCAACATTTAAAGTGTTGGTTACATTTTTCATGAGCTGAAATAAAAGATCCAAGACATTTTCCACATGCACAAAAATCTTATTGCTATTAAAGTTTGTGCACAAATTTGTTTACATCCCTGTTAATGAGCATTTCTCTCTTGCCAAGATAATCCATTGATCGTAAGTTATCATATTAAAAACTGCTCAAATTTGAATTATAAAATTGCTGTATCTCCTCTCTGCTCCATGGCAAAATGTGTAGATTTTACATTAAATTAAACATGCAAATTTGTTCACTTCACAGTCACAAAGGGGGACAAGGGGGGACGCTAATATGTTTTGCTCACAAGGTGTGTGTGTGTGGGGGGGGGGGGGGCTCGCAGACCCATGAGCCACTGGGGCCCCTCATGATGAGTGCTGTTTTTTTGTGGCCCCCACCCCCATCAAAATTGATAATTCCTTCACTAGGACAATAGACAGTCTAACTCTAGGCCCTGTCTGTAACTAGTGTCTTTCTCCAGAGACCCCTCTTGAACAGGGCATGTCTTGCTTGCTTGCGTGTGTCCCTCCTCATTGCTTCCCAGAAATAGACCACTCAGAAAGACATTCTGCTTTGAATTGCAAATGCTTCTGATTGGCTAGTGAGTGTTTGCTCTGCACAGATTTGGGGAGTAACAGATTACATGTAAGGGATTACAAAAAATTGTACCAGTAATCGGTTATGTTACCAGCAAAAATATTGTAATCAGATTACAGATACAGTACCTTTGAAAAACTTTGACACTTCTCTGTTTTCTCAATGACATTCAAATCAGCATTGAAAGTGTGTTTAAATCAGCAAGTTTAAATTTGTTCAACGTGAGCGAGTCTGACCATAAATCAGCTACCAATATGATGACACACCAAATGTTTTGATGGATCGCGGGAAAAGAGCAGGAATAGGCTTTTGTAGGCTACAGTCCAAGCTATGTCTTCCAATGGTGCGACTGCTGTCGGCATTCAAAGATTATCCAATTTTAATAAACGCTTGGAGGTAAGGATGACAGCAGTGGTGTTGTCTACGGCGATACGGATATCACTTATTATTGATATCTACATAGCGCATTGATGTGAATCACACTGCTGCTCTCTCATTTAGCTATTTGCGCCTTACGGATTGTGGTTGTTGTGGATGGCTGTTCACAAATCTAAATGTGTATTTCAACCCAATAATGGTTGAATTCAAGAAATTTAAGCCGCCTATCAATCATTGTTTTTGAAACCAGTGGACAGCTAGTGAAAAATTTGCTCTTACAACAGATGCATAGTGCGGATCCCAGCCTATGGAATAAAAGTAGGACTTTTATTACTCAATCTATTTCATGCTGATAAAATAAAATGCATCCATAGGCCTAATGGACACATGCTCAAACTCACACACTTTTGATAGACTTAAAGGGGCAATCTGTAGTTGCTACATCCATTTTTGGACTTATAAATTATATATACAGTACCAGTCAAACGTTTGGACACACCTACTCATTCAAAGTTTTTTCTTTATTTTAATATTTTCAAAATTGGAGAATAATAGTGAAGACAGCTGATAAGGGAATTTATATGTTTAAAGTAATGACTAAAGGATTCCACCCTGAAATCATATAATTGTATGAAATGTGTTAGTAGTCATAATTCCATAATATGTGTGACTGGACCATGGTGCTGTGTAGTGGTGTGAGAGTTGAGAGAACAAAGGACAACAGGAAACAGGCTCCTTCCAAGGTCCCTCTTATCTGGGAGGAAAGGAACGGCGAGAAACTGCCAAGGCTGGTAGAAAAGTGATAAACCTGTCTCTCTGTGTGTGTGTGTGTGTGTGTGTGTGTGTGTGTGTGTGTGTGTGTGTGTGTGTGTGTGTGTGTGTGTGTGTGTGTGTGTGTGTGTGTGTGNGGGGGGGGGTTATAAAGACTGTTCAAATTTTGGTAGACTTTAGAACGTTCTCTGAATAAAGCTTACGAACCTTTTGCAGAAGCTGAGTCTTTGCCTAATTATTATTAAACCCAGGGTCTTACAAACCTCGGGGATTGGTCAAAGCTTAAATAATTGTTTAGTTATCATCATTGGGATTGAAAATTCTCGTGACAACAGCAAAACTATGAAATAACATATGGAATCATGTAGTGACCAAAAAAGTGTTAAACAAATCCAAATATGTTATATTTAAGATTCTTCAAAGTAGCCACCATTTGCCTTGATGACAGCTTTACTCTGTGTGTGTGTTTGGACCAGGAAGTCCTTAGGGATGTGGACACCGAGGAACTTGAAGCTCTTGAAGCTCTTGAATCTCTCGACCCGCTCCACTACAGCCCCATCGATGTGAATGGGGTGCGTGTTCAGCCCTCCGTTTCCTGTAGTCCACGATAATCTCCTTTGTTTTGCTGACGTTGAGGTTCTTGTCCTGACACCGCAGGTCTATGACCTCCTCCCTATAGGCTATCTCATCGTCATCGGTGATCAGGCCTACCACCGTCTTGTCGTCGGCAAACTTAATGATGGTGTTGATGGTTGTGTGCGGCCACGCAGTCGGAGGGGATTAAGCACGCATGCCTGAATGGCCCCCGTGTTGAGGGTCAGCGTGGCAGATGTGTTGTTGCATTCCCTCACCACCTGGCGGCGGCCCTTCAGGAAGTCCAGGATCCAGTTGCAGAGGGAGGCGTTTAGTCCCAGGGTCCCCAGCTTAGTGATGAGCTTGGAGGGGCCAATGGTGTTGAACGCTGAGCTGTAGTCAATGAACAGCATTCTCACATAGGTGTTCCTTTTGTCCAGGTGGGAAAGGGCAGTGTGGAGTGCAGTAGAGATTGCGTCATCTGTGGAACTGTTGGGAAGGTATGCGAATTGGAGACCAGGGTGTGTGGAATGATGGTGTTGATGTGAGCCATGACCAGTCTTTCAAAGCAGTTCGTGGCTGCAGATATAAGTGCTACGGGGCGATAGTCATTTTGACTGGTTAACTTGGCGTTCTTTGGCACAGGGACTATGGTGGTCTGCTTAAAACATGTTGGTATTACAGACTCGTACAGGGAGAGATAGAAAATGTCAGTGAAGACACTTGCCAGTGGGTCAGCGCATGCTCGCAGTTCACATACTGGTAATCCGTCTGGCCCTGCGCCCTTGTGAATGTTGACCTGTCTAAAGGTCTTACTCACATTGGCTGCGGAGAGAGCGATCACACAGTCTTCCGGAACAGCTGGTGCTCTCATGCATGTTTCAGTGTTATTTGCCATCGAAGCGAGCAGCTCACTGGGCAGCTCTCGGCTGTGCAAGCCCTGCCACATCCGACGAGTGTCAGAGCCGGTGTAGTACGATTCGATCTTAGTCTTATATTGACGCTTTGCCTGTTTGATGGTTCATCGGAGGGCATAGCGGGATTTCTTATAAACTTCCGGGTTAGAGTCCCGCTCCTTGAAAGCGGCAGCTCTAGCCTTTAGCTCAGTGCGGATGCTGCCTGTAATCCATGGCTTCTGGTTGGGGTATGTACTTATGGTCACTGTGGGGACGACGTCGTCGATGCACTTTTTGATGAAGCCAATGACTGATGTGGAGTACTCCTCAATTTCATCGGAGGAATCCCAGAACATATTCCAGTCTGTGCTAGCAGAACAGTCCTGTAGCTTAGCATGTTTTAAGCACACCACCATAGTTCCTGTCCCCAAGAACACTAAGGTAACCTGCCTAAATGACTACCGACTCGTAGCACTCACGTCTGTAGCCATGAAGTGCTTTGAAAGGCTGGTCATGGCTCGCATCAACACCATCATCCCAGAAACCCTAGACCCACTCCAATTTGCATACCGCCCCAACAGATCCACAGATGATGCCATCTCTATTGCACTCCACACTGCCCTTTCCCA
>NC_036848.1:52853982-52859029 GCF_002910315.2 Salvelinus sp. IW2-2015
TATCTTTATGTACATATTCTTTATCCCTTTACACTTGTGTGTATAAGGTAGTAGTTGTGGAATTGTTAGGTTAGATTACTTGTTGTTATTACTGCATTGTCGGAACTAGAAGCACAAGCATTTCGCTACACTCGCATTAACATCTGCTAACCATGTGTATGTGACTAATAAAATTTGATTTGATTTGATTTGATTTGTTGTCATCTATGCATAGTCACTTTAATAACTCTACCTACATGTACATACTACCTCAACTAACCGGTGCCCCCACACATTGACTCTGTATCGGTACCCCCTGTATATAGTCTCGCTATTGTTATTTTACTTCTGCTCTTTAATTACTTGTTACTTTTATCTCGTATCCTTATTTTTTTAAACTGCATTGTTGGTTAGAGGCTCGTAAGTAAGCATTTCACTGTAAGGTCTACACCTGTTGTATTCGTTGCATGTGACTAATACAATTTGATTGGATTCAAACAGCTTTTATCCAGTGGGTTTCAACTTTTAGGAAACGTTCTTTTAATGTAATGAAATACCAAAGAAAATAACATTTCTTTGTCAAGTTCCCTAGATGTGTTGAGAATGTTCCAATGCCAAGCAACTATCCTGCACTTTTCCCAGAAAGTTGTGGGAGGGTTGTATGTAAAATATCCATAAGACAACCACGCTTTCACCAAGCTCTAAGAAACATCTGGCTCTCAGAACGTTATGTGCTTGTCACGTTCCTGACCTATTTCTGTTAGTTTGTTGTATGTGTTAGTTGGTCAGGACGTGAGTTTGGGTGGGCATTCTATGTTGTCTGTTTCTATGTTGGTTTAAGGGTTGCCTGGTATGGCTCTCAATTAGAGGCTGGTGTTTGGCGTTCCTCTAATTGAGAGTCATATTTAGGTAGGTTGTTTCACAGTGTTCGTTGTGGGTGGTTGTCTCCTGTGTCAGTGTTTGTCGCACCATACGGGACTGATCGGTTTGTGTTGTACATCGTCATTTTATGTGTAGGCTATTTTCCCTGTTCGTGCGTTCTCGTGTTTAATGTAAGTTCGTCGTTCAGGTCTGTCTACTCCGTRTGTTGTTTTGTTAGTTTATAGTGAAGTTCGTGTTTTCGTCTTGTCTTTAATAAATATTATGTGTTCACAACCCGCTGCGCCTTGGTTCCCTCAATACTCCTCCTTTTCGGTTGAAGAGGAGGAGGACCACCGTTACAGTGCTAGCTGGGATTTTTTAAAGAGGTGCTTCAGTTCGTACCTCCTTGGAGAATTATGACTGTGAGTCACGAAAGTACTGTGTGTCATTAAATACCAACAACAACAACAACAAATATTTTCATTCCTCAGACCTCATTATTTTCCTCTGCCCTTAGGGGAAATGTGTCCTGAATTTCAATGAGAGCACTTAATATACCTTCTGAACATTTACTTTGACACGTTGATACAAGATCATTTCTTGYAAAAGTTACATAAAAATGTAATTCAAAGTTGTATGAATGGATGTTGGAACCAACCAGTCCTGGACACATCAACAGCACCAGGAGAAACCTATCTGATCCTATGAAGAGCAACAGGCCCAATACAACCAGATACCATTGCCAATCAATCCCACACAGCACTTCACAGAGAATACTTCATTTTTCACATGCACTTGTTCAATGGTTTTGAATACACTATGAATGCGTCCAAAAATGGCATCCTATTCCCTATGTAGTGCACTACTTTTGACCAGAGCCCTATGTGCACTATAAAGGGAATTTGACCAGTGCACTATAAAGGGAATATGGTGCCATATGGGATACAATCTCCCTCATGTACTATATATAGGCAAGGGAACGTGTCAGTGTGCTGATAAGGAGAGGAGGACGTGTGTGCTTGCAGTGAAAAGCCAACTGACATTTACTCCTGAGGTGCTGACCTGTTGCACCCTCGACAACTACTGGGATTATTATTATTTGACCATGCTAGTCATCTATGAACATTTGAACATCTTGGCCATGTTCTGTTATAATCTCCACTCGGCACAGCCAGAAGAGGACTGGCCACCCCTCATAGCCTGGTTCCTCTCTAGGTTTCTTCCTAGGTTTTGGCCTTTCTAGGGAGTTTTTCCTAGCCACCGTGGTTCTACACCTGCATTGCTTGCTGTTTGGGGTTTTAGGCTGGGTTTCTGTATAGCACTTTGAGATATCAGCTGATCTAAGAAGGGCTATATAAATACATTTGATTTGATTTGATACTGACAACACAGTAGAGTTTTTATTAACCGTGTACAAGCAATTTTTAGATCTGTGTTGAAACATACAGTATTTACATGATCAAACGGTCAAATACATTCACAGAACTTCTGATCATTTTCTTGCCTTAGTACCTGACCTGAATATCTTAGATCACCATTTGAAAAACTTTTAATACAAATGTCATCAGTGAAAACAAAATCCACTGTTTATTGTTTTATTTACAGAATATGAACCCATTGTTTCCATCAGGAGAGAAGTGTGTGATAGTGTTCACTGTTTCAGTCAATCAGAAAACACTACGGCACGAAATTCAAATTCACCCTATCAGTGTCATAATAATAATACCAATAGTAATGCCATGTACAATATAGGAAAAGATGTAGGCAGATATAATTTGTATGATTATTTACAATATTGCGGACATAAAGAGAATGAAGTGGGGTTACTCCGAAATCATCATCCGCAACATGTGACCTTCCATTCTGGAGTMTTGCTTTGGTGTGGATTGAGGCCTATACATTCATGTCAGTTATATTCCTCCATTCACCCTTCCCTGTTCCTATTGTGGATTGTGTTTCTGTGCCTCAATGGAAAGTGTACAGAACTATGAGCAAACCAGCCTACGTATTGAATACATGGAATTGGATTGTCACTATTCCGATGAATCAYTCCTGCACACAGWGTTTATTATTATKATTTTTTATCAGGAATAATACTTGATGTGTATGAAATTGTTTGGTGAAATATGCATAAAAGGAGTGTAATTCTGCCACTTTGGATAGTTGTACCTCTAATTTTGATCATCATCATTTAGGGACRGTAAAGAAAATCTACTGTGATTTTTTTAAAGACAGACTAATTTACTGTTTTGTCTGCTTGGACTCAAGGGATAAGTATGGTTGCGTTAGTCTTTTTGCAGGCAGTCGTGTACTTTTGATGAATGTATTTATGTTTTGAGGAGGCAACTACATTTTGAAAACGCATTTACTGTTTTGCCAAAGGCCACAGAGTTCTGTGTCTTGTGGACTCTGTTTTTGAAAATCGACAACATTGTTCCAAAACATGCTTATAATGCGATTGAGTAAACTGTAAGGTGAGTGATCATATGGAAATTGAAGTATGTGTTGCATACCTTAGGTAGGTTGAAGTTACGTCTCCCCTCAAGATGGCGTTCTTACACAAGTAGATAAGGAGTGAAGGATTTGAGTGAGTGTGTGCGTGTGTGTGTGTGTGTGTGCGCGTGTGTGTGTGGGTGTGTGTGTGTGTCAGTGGAGACTGCTGAGGGGAGGACGGCTCATAATAATAGCTGGAATGGAGTAAATGGAATGGCATCACATGGAAACCATGTTTTTTAAGTGTTTGATGCCATTCCACTTACTCCATTCCAGCCATTAATATGAGCTGTCCTCCCCTTAGCAGCCTCCACTGTGTGTGTGTGTGTGTGTGTGTGTGTGTGTGTGTGTGTGTGTGTGCGTGCGTGCGTGCGTGCGTGCGTGCGTGCGTGCGTGCGTGCGTGCGTGCGTGCGTGCGTGCGTGTACTACCGTGCTCTACATGGGTTTGGTGCTAAATTTAGTGCACAAGTGTTTCAGGACAACATTGGGGACAATCTAAGAGACAAGTTACATTACGCTCATCGACTTTGGTTGGAATCTGTCACTGTCTATTTGGGGTGACAGTCAAAACAACTTCAGAGAAACCACACACGTACACACATGAACATGAAGCTAGGGATTGGCGTTACGGTAAGGCTTAAGAGGGTTTCTGTTCGTGCTGGTATCAAACCTTGGGTAGCACGGGCCGCAACTTCCTGCTCTGCATATTGCAAGTCAAGTCAGTCTGGTCTGGAGAGGGTGGGAGAACATTGGCTGGTTATTTCCCCCGGGGGATGTGACATAGTATTCATGTTATGGCATGCTAGTGCTCTGGATGGTCATACGTTGTGGGAAAGGAGTGAAGGTGTGTGCATGTGGATTTTGAATGTGTGGGATATATTTATAGTGGGTCTGTTTGGGGGTGGGTCTGTTGTAAGACTAAGATTACGAAGTCCCTCAGCTTGGGGTTTCTGCGGTAGGAGGATATAGGTCTGAAGCAGTGGAGGCTGCTGAGGGGATCGTAATAATGGCTGGAATGGAGTTTAATGGCTGGAATGGAGTTTAATGGCTGGAATGGAGTTTAATGGCTGGAATGGAGTTTAATGGCTGGAATGAAGTTTAATGTCTGGAATGGAGTGAATGGAATGATATCAAACCCATGAAAACCATGTTTTTACTCCATTCCATTTACTCCATTCCAGACATCATTATGATCCGTTGTCCCCTCAGCAGCTCCCACTGGTCTGAAGTCCTGGATTGGGAGGAATGTGTGTGTGTGTGTGTTGTMTGTGTGTGTGTGTGTGTGTGTTGTGTGTGTGTGTGGGTGTGTGTGTGTGTGTGTGTGTGTTGTGTGTGTGGGTGAATGCAGCTTTGAGTTTGGAGTTAGTTTGTGTCTGAGAAGGTGCTGATGAGGGTTATAATCTGGAGTTCTGTCTCTGCTGGGAGGATGGGGACAGGGGGTCTGGGAAAGGTCTGAGGGGGGAGGACAGTGGTGGGAGAAGGACCCGGATCAGGGAAAGGGTTAAGATTGGGTGTAAACTCTAACACCAGTCTCTGTCCTGCTGCACCCTCTTAATCTCAGATAGAGGGCTAGGGTTATGTGTAGGGTAAGGGTTAAACTGGGATGTGGACATGAAGCTAGGGTTAGGGTACGGGTTGAACTGGGATGTGGACATGAAGCTAGGGTTATGTGTAGGGTAAGGGTTAAACTGCGATGTGGACATGAAGCTAGGG
>NC_036848.1:52859350-52870254 GCF_002910315.2 Salvelinus sp. IW2-2015
GTTTCAGGAGAGAAAGAGGGACCAGAGTGTAGAGGTGATGCCAGAGGTGATGCCCATTATGTCGCAGCCAGCCCCTTGTCATGATTAGGCGACACAATGTTAACTTGTATGGCGGGGGCAGTATTGAGCAGCTTGGGATGAATAAGGTGCCCAGAGTAAACTGCCTGCTGACTCAGACAGAACTAAGATATGCATAATTATAGATATACATATATTTGGATAGAAACACTCTGAAGTTTCTAAACCTGTTGAATGATGTCTGTGAGTATAACAGAACTCATAGTATGGCAGGCAAAAACCTGAGAAAAAATCCAAAACAGGAAGTGAAATCTGAGGTTTTAGGTTTTCAAGTCTTTGCCTATCCAAGATACAGTGAAACATTTGGTCCGATGCACTTCCTAAGGCTTCCACTAGATGTCAAAACAGTCTTTAGAACCTTGTTTCATGCTTCTACTGTGAAGGGGAGAGAAGAATAGAGCTGTTTGAGTCAGGTGTCTGGCAGAATGCCATGAGCTCAGTCAGGCGCGCGGCCGTGAAAGTGAGTTGCATTCCTTTTCCTTTCTAAAGACAAAGTAATTGTCAGTTGGAATATTATTGAGATTTAAAAACATCCTAAAGATTGATTCTATACATCGTTTGACAAAGTTTCTCGAACTGTATATAACTTTTTTGACTTTCGTCTGGACGTAGTGCGCGCGCCTCTTGAATTTGGATTTGTGAACTAAACGCGCACAACAAAAAGGAGGTATTTGACATAAATGATGGACTTTATCGAACAAAAACAACATTTATTGTGAACTGGGATTCCTGGGAGTGCATTCCGATGAAGATCATCAAAGTAAGTGAATATTATAATGCTATTTCTGACTTCTGTTGACCCACAACATGGCGGGTATGCTGTATGGCTTGTTTTGGTCTCTGAGACGCTGTACTCAGATTATTGCCTTGTGTGCTTTTTCCATAAAGCTTTTTGAAATCTGACACAGCGGTTGCATTAAGGAGAAGTTATCTTTAATTCCATGATAAACACTTGTATTTTCATCAACATTTATGATGAGATTTCTGTAAATTGATGTGGGTCAAAATCACAGGATGTTTTGAAAGCAAAACATTACTAAATAACGTGCCAATGTAAACTGAGATGTTTGATATGAATATGAACTTTATCGAACAAAACATACATGTATTGGTGTAACATGAAGTCCTAAGAGGGTCATCTGATGAAGATCATTCAAAGGTTAGTGAATTAATTTTATCTCTATTCTGCTTTTGTTGACACCTCTCTTTGGCTGGAAAAATGGTTTCTGTGACTTCGCCTGACCTAACTTAATCGCAGGTGATGCTTTCGTTGTAAAGCCTTTTTGAAATTGGACGACTGTGGTGGGATTAACAACAAGATGTATCTTTAAGATGGTGTATAATCCTTGTATGTTTGAGGAATTTTAATTATGAAATTTCTGTTGTTTGAATTTTGGCGCGCCCTGCACTTTCACTGGCTGTTGTCAAATCGATCCCGTATCGGGATTTCATCCATAATAACTAAACAATGTTACAGGCCTCACTTTTTTTCTCTCTCTCTCTTTCCCCCTCGCTCTCCTCTCTCTCTCTCTCCCTCTCTCCTCTCCGTCTCCCTCTCTCTTCCCTTCTCTCCCTCCCTCTCTCTCTCTCTCTCTCTCCCTCTCTCTCTCTCCTCCACTTCTCTCTCTTCTCTGCTCTATCTCTGTAACGCTTGTCGTGGTTGGAAGAAGAGGAGACCAATGTGCAGCGTGGTAAGTGTCCATATTGATTTAAAACGATAATAATGAACACTGGGTGAAACAAAAACACAGAACAGAAATATAATCACCCACAACACACAATGACAAACAGGCTACCTAAATATGGCTTCCAATCAGAGACAACAACTGACCATGCCCTCTATTGAGAACCATACTAGGCAAACACATAGAAAAGAAAATAGAACAAAACACTGAAAAAAACAACATAGACTGAGCCCATCCCAACTCACGCTCTGACCAAACTAAATAAAAGAATGAAAAGGAACTAAGGTCAGAGATGCGGACTCCGCCGCAAAACCTGAACCTATAGGGGAGGGTCTGGTGGGCATTTTACCGCTGGTGGCGGCTCTGGAGCGGGACGAGCCCCCATCCCCGATAGTCTCAGCCACTTCTGCTAGAACCTTAGGAGCGGCGACGCCTCTCACCGACCCTGGATTGGACACCCTAGTAAAGGGCACCACTGACGACGGGCGCTCCGGATGGAAGGGCGCTCAGGCTGCTCTGATACTGAAGGGCGCTCAGGCGCCTCCGGACGAAGGGCGGCTCAAGGCGGCTTCCTGACTGAAGGGCGGCTTCAGGCGGCTCCTGACTGAAGGGCGGCTCAGGGCGAATCCTGACTGAAGGGCGGCTCAGGCGGCTCCTGACTGAAGAGGCGGCTCAGGTGGTCCTGACTGAAGGGGCGGCTCAGGCGCCTCCGGACTGAAGGGCGGCTCAGGCGCCTCCGCCTGAAGGCGGCTCAGGCTGGCTCTGGACTGAAGGGCGGCTCAGGCGGCTCTCGGACTGAATGGGGCTCAAGGCGCTTCCTGACTGAAGGGCGGCTTCAGGCTTGCTTCCCGACTGAAGGGCGGCTCGAGCGGCTCCTGACTGAAGGGGGCTGCAAGGCGTCATTGGGGTCCGGCGTAGGACAGACGGGGGCTCAGGCGGTCAGGAACAAGATGGCGCGCTTCAGGCGGCTCAAGACAGACGGGCGGCTCAGGCGGCGTCAGGGACAGACAGCGGCTCAGTCGCTCAGGACAGACGGACGCGCCAGGTGGCCTCAGACAGACCGGCGCTTCAGGCTGCGAGAGAGAACCTGGAGAGGAGACGGAGAGACGTGCTGGTGTGTGGGGCGTGCCCAGGACCCACCAGGCTGGAGAGACCTACAGGAAGCCTGGTGCTCGGAGGAGGCACGGAAGACGCGGGCTGTGGGGGAAGCACTGGAGCTCTGGTGCGCAGCTTGCACCACTCCCCAGCTGGGATGACTTATCTAGCCCGGACCCTCCAGAGTGCAGGACAACACGTGAACCGGGCTGGTGGTGAAGCCTGGAGATCTAGTGCCTACTACGCGCACCTCTCCCTTTAGGCTCAACTCCGACATTTCGCCCTGGACGAGCGGAGCGCAGGCATGGACGCACTGCCACCTCCAGCGCCCGGAGACACAGCACGCAGGCCGGCGCAGGGATACCCTGGACCGAAACGGCGTACCGAGACGCAGACCACGGCGAGGCGGGCACAATACGCCATTGGCTGGATGCCCACACTCGCATGACACTTTCGGGGGGCTGTCCCTAGAGCGCACCGGGCTATGGACGCGTCATGCGACACCGTGCGCTTAACGCATAACACGGTGCCCGACCAGTAACGCGCTGCTGTACAATAAGCACGAGGAGTGGGCTCAGGTCTCCACCTGACTCTGCCACACCCCGTGTGCCCCCCCCCCCCCCGGGGGCTGCCTCTCGTGCTTGTTGCGCTGCCGTTCTTGTCAACAACTCCATTCTCCTGTATCTCCTCTCGACTGTTCCAGAGAATCCCAGGCGGGCTCCCGCACTCTCGCGGCATCGATTGACCACCTCTCTCTTATCCAGAAGCTAGTCCACACTGCAGATCACGATTACTGTGACTGGAGCTAGCTCACTCTGGCAGACACTTACTGTGACTGGAGCTAGTCACGCATGCAAGACTCGTACTGTGACTGGAGCTGTCAACTTCTGCAGACACTTACTGTGACTGGAGCTAGTCACACTGCAGACACTTACTGTGACTTGGAGCTAGTCACACTTCGAGACACTTACTGTGACTGGAGCTAGTCACACTGCAGACCTTACTGTGAATGAGCTAGTCAACTGCAGACACTTACTTGTATCTGGAGCAGTCACTCTGCTAGACACTTACTGTGACTGGAGCTGTCACACTGCAGACACTTACTGTGACTGGGCCTAGTCACACTGCAGACACTTACTGTGACTGGAGCTAGTCACACTGCAGCACTTTACATGTGACTGGAGCTAGTACCCTGCAACGACGTACTGTGACTGACCTAGTCACACTGCAGCACTTAGTGTGACTGGACTAGTCACTCTGCAGACACTACGTTTGGAACTGGGCTAGTCAGGACACTGTGCACTGGACCTAGTCACCACTGCAGAACTTACTGTGACTGGGACTAATCACATCTGCAGACACTTCGCTGTGACTGGAGCTAGTTCACCTGCAGCACTTACTGTGACTGGACTAGTCACACTGCAGAGCACTTACTGTTGACTGACGCTAGTCCACTGCAGACCTTACTGACTGGAGCTAGTCACACTGCAGCACTTACTGTGACTGGAGCTAGCACACTGCGCCCTACTGTGACTGGAGCTACGTCACACTGCAGACCACTTACTTGCTGGACTAGTCACACTGCAGACACTTACTGTGACTGGAGATAGACACTCAGCACTAGCTGGACTATTAGCAGACACTTACGTTGGAGCTAGTATGCGCTACTGGACTGACCTTCATGAGACATCGAACGAAGCTGCACTCAGACACTTACTGTGACTGGACCTATTCAAAACAAAAACTGCCAGGACTACTATCATGGACTGGACTAGTCCACATGCAGATCTGACTGTGACCTGGAACCTAATTCACACTGCAGGACACTTAAGTGACTGGAGCTATCGACACGCGACACTTACTGTGACTGGACTAGTCCCACACTGCAGATACTTACTGTGACTCGACTAGTCACCCTGCACAGATTACTTACCTGTTGACTGGACCTAGTCACACTGCAGGACACTTACATGGTGACTGGCAGCCTAGTCACACTGCAGACACTACTGTGACTGGACCTAGTCACACTGCAGATACTTACTGTGACTGACCTAGTCACACTGCAGACACTTACTGTGACTGGACCTAGTCACACTGCAGACACCAGTTTTGTGACATTTAATGTTGAACTGGACCTAGTCACCTGCAGACACTTACTGTGACTGGACCTAGTTTCACACTGCAGATACTTAACTGTGACTGGACCTAGTTCACACCTGGCAGACACTTACTGTGCATGGACCTAGTCACCGCAGACACTTACTGTGACTGGACCTGTTCACACTTGCAGACACTTACTTGTGACTGACCTTGTCACACTGCAGAACTTACTGTGATGACCTAAGTCCACTGCAGACACTTCTGTGACTGGACCTAGTCACACGCAGACACTTACTGTGACTGGACCTATTCCACACTGCAGACACTTACTGTGACTGGGACGTAGTCACACTGCAGAACACTTACTGTGACTGACTAGTCACACATGCAGACACTTACTGTGACTGACTAGTCACACTGCAGACTTACGTGACTCGACCTACTAGTCACACTGCAGACACTTACTGTGACTGGACCTAGTCACACTGCAGACACTTACTGTGACTGGAGCTAGTCACACTGCAGATACTTTCTCTGCCCAAGTACCCCGAAAGGACCACTTCATGAGACGGATGACATGCACAGAACAAATATGCTGCGAACACACACACACACACACACACAGTGAAAATAGACATGCACATACACACACACACGTTGCGCAAAACACACAAACACACAAACGAGTGCATGCACACACACAAATGTGTGTGAACAATGTTGATCAATACTTTAAAACCATGTAAAGTCAAAGTTCAACATCATATCAAATTGAAAAGCAACAAAAAATGTAATTTATTTATTTCCATCTGTTATAGTGTGCCGGGTGTGACCTCACTGGATGATGTGTTTGGTTAATGGACAAAAGGCGATGAATCTCTTCTGGTTCCATTCTGACAGAGGAGGCTGGTGAGGGGAGGACGACTCATAGTAATGGCTGGAACGGAAGGAATGTAATGGTATCAAATGCATGAAAACCACGAGCCTGTCCTCTGATTTTAAAGCGGCACTAGCCACCAGTGCACTCTGATAATTTTTCATTCAGTGTGACCGGGTCTTTAGTTGAAAAGAACATGACAGCTTCATGAAAGACTGAAAGACAGGATTAAAAAGGGACAAATTTAAAAAAAAAATTCTACGATCAACACTGTAAAGCAAAAGGTGTGGAAGGATGAAGAGGGACGGAAGGAGAGAGGGAGCGAGGGATGAATAGAGATAGACATGTCGCCTCAGGGCTCCACGGGGAGAGAGAGAGACAGAGGTGTAAGGTCGTGATCGGACTCTCAATCAAAGAGAATAAATGAAAAACGTGAAGAATTAATTCAACATCCAAACATGACTTACAGTACATCATCATATGGTTGTGAGTGGGTATTATCATCAAATAACAGCCTTGGAAATTAATAGCGATCTGTAGCTTTTCTAACTATCCACCCAGCAGGCATATTATATTGACAATCTGGCAGTGTTTCAAACTCAAAGTAGACAGCTTTTTGGCCCTAAACCCGTTTTACATCGTCACATCTAAACTCCCTTGTCCAATCGAGGGAGAGTGATGATCGGAGAGGCAACATCCTTAGTGGAAGTGTTGAAGTTGAACAAAAAAACAAAGCAACCTAAAGCTAATAATGTGCCTAGTAAGCTAATGTATCTAGCTAGCGCTCCTGTAATGTGCCTAGTAAGCTAATGTATCTAGCTAGCGCTCCTGTAATGTGCCTCAGTAAGCTAATGTATCTAGCTAGCGCTCCTGTAATGTGCCTAGTAAGCTAATGTATCTAGCTAGCGCTCCTGACAGGTAGCTAGCTACAGTTACCCATTGCTAGCTAGCTAGTTTTATAGTTTTGTCATTTAATTCCAATCCACTTCAGAAATATGTTTATGAATCTAGCTACGTTTTATAGGCTCCTCACTACAAGACTAAGCCAATTTGCCAATGCTAAAATCAATGTCATCTATATATATTTTTTAGCAAGCTAGCTTCATTCTTTTTTTCTGACATGCCAAAAATGCAGCATTGTTCATTGCATTTTACAAGAGTTTGACATGTGTCTCCAGTTTGCATTGAATTGTGGGTCATATCAACCCAGCAAGTGACCACAGTTGTTCACTCCTTCAAGCTAAATCGAGGGCCGAAGGGGGCAAAGTTTGTGAATTGGACCTCCACTTCAGATGACAATCAAACTGCATCTGGTTTCAACAGGGATTCCCTGAGTGGCTAGCGCAAAGGGCTGAGGGGGTAGAAATAACTTGTTTGGACTGCAGCCACAGATTATTTGAATACCAGAGAACAACCAGAAAGCTTCCAACAGTCAGTCAATTGGTGTCTTAATCTCGGTGGCAATCCAATTTTCCCCAGTGTGACCTCTAGAGCCCGCCCCTTCCAGCTGATGACCCTGAGAAACCAATGACCTTCCTTTGTCTGAAGCCGCAGCTAGGGAGACAGCTACCACGGAGCCGTTGAGACAGTTTGACATTATGTTACCTTTTATCCAAACCAAGCAAACAACATCGCTGTGATGACAAATTCTCTTATCAAAACCAAGCTAGTAACATCGCTGTGATGACAAAGTCTCTTATCCAAACCAAGCTAGTAACATCACTGTAAAGACAAACTCTCTTATCCAAACCAAGCCATCACTGTGATGGCGCCGGAGAAGAAGGCTGATGTTTTACGTGTGCCCAACTGATTGTGTTTTTTGTTAGTTTATTTACTTTGTTTGTAACTTATTTTTTAACTTATTTTGTACATAATGTTGCCGCTACCGTCTCTTATGACCGAAAATAACTTCTGGACATCAGAACTGTGATTACCCACCTCGAAGTAGGCAGAATCCTTTTTTTCCTTTAACAAGTCTGACGAGCCCGACGTGAAGAATATACTGCTTCCTCGGGAACAGGCCCAGATCCCCGTGATTTGCGTGAAGTGGAGGYGGAGAAAAAGGGGCCAAAGTGCGGGCTGCCTTCTGAAAATTCGTAGGCGATCAAATAAACCTYCACAACCTTCCATTCTGCTAGCAAACGTGCAATCTTTGGAGAATAAAATCGATGACATACGCAGAAGATTAAACTACCAACGGGACATTCAAAACTGGAATATCATGTGATTCACAGAGTCGTGGCTGAACGACGACATTATCAATATACAGCTGGCTGGTTATACGCCACACTGGCAGGATAGAACAGCGGCGTCTGGTAAGACAAGGGGCGGCGGACTATGTATTTTTGTAAATGTCAGCTGGTGCACGATATCTAAGGAAGTCTCGAGCTATTGCCCGCCTGAGGTAGAGTTTCAAATGATAAGCTGTAGACCACACTATCTACCTAGAGATACTAGCTGTTTACATACCACCACAGACTGAGGCTGGCACTAAGACAGCATTGAATGAGCTGTATTCCGCCATAAGCAAATAAGAAAACGCTCACCCAGAGGCGGCGCTCCTAATAGCAGAGTACATTAAAGCGGGGAAACTTAAATCTGTTTTGCCAAATTTCTAGAATCATGTYAAATGTRCAACCAAAGGGAAAAAACTCTGGAYCACCTTTACTCCAAACATAGAGACACATACAAAGCTCTCCCTCGACCCTCCATTTGGCAAATCTGACCATAATTACAGTGGGGCAAAAAAGTATTTAGTCAGCCACCAATTGTGCAAGTTCTCCCACTTAAAAAGATGAGAGAGGCCTGTAATTTTCATCATAGGTACACTTCAACTATGACAGACAAAATGAGAAAAAAAATTCCAGAAAATCACATTGTAGGATTTGTAATGAATTTATTTGCAAATTATGGTGGAAAATAAGTATTTGGTCAATAACAAAAGTTTATCTCAATACTTTGTTATATACCCTTTGTTGGCAATGACAGAGGTCAAGCGTTTTCTGTAAGTCTTCACAAGGTTTTCACACACTGTGCAGTGGCTGTCATTCAGGGTCACCAAACCCTGCAGTGCATGTCATTTCAGTCGACCTCACTGCATGCGCTGTCATTACTGAAGACATGACTCACTGACACCTGCAAGCGCAGTGCGTTCACGCAAGACAGCCATGCTAGCGCAGTCATAATCAGGGCGCACACCTGCAAGTGCAGTCATTCAGAGACACTACAATAATTCACCGCTGGAGCGCTGGTCAAATACACGACAACACCCGTGCAGCTGCTTGTCCATTACAGCGAACACACCTGTCAGCGCAGTCCCATTAGTCGACACAACTAAAACCCCTGCAGCGCAGTCATTCGCGTAGACGAGCAACCCTGGCAAGTGCAGTCATTCAGAGCAATGCAGCGCTGCATCCACGACACACCTGCAGCGCTGTTCACGCCACTCAGCTATCAGCGACACACCTAGCGCAGTCATGCAGCGACCCACGCAGGAGTCATCTCAGAGCGACACAAGCCTGCAGTGCAGTCATTCAGGCGACACCACACGCTGGCAGGCAGTCTTCAAGCGACACACCCTGCAGTGCATCATTCAGAGGGTACCACCCTGCAAGCGCATGGGCATTCAGCGGGACACCAAACCTCAGAGTCAGTCATTCAGCGACACACCTGACAGGCAAGTCATTTTCAGTGACACACCGCAGGCAGTTCATCACTCATCATTTTCCCTGCGTGCGTATTCAGAGCCGCTCTCTGCGTGCAGTTCATGTCAGCGACACACTCAGCGCATCATAGCAAACCTGCAGCGAGTCATTCAGCGACACCACCTGCAGGTGCAGTCATTCAGCGACACACCCCTGCACGCGTAGCAGTCATTCAGATGACACAAACTAAACCAATGGCAGCGCTGTCACTTCAGACGACACAACCCTGAGGCAGTCGTGTGGGCTTGTCATTCAGCGAAACACAGACGTCCCCTGCAGACGCTGTCATTTCAGCGAACACACCCTGCAAGTGCTGTCATTCAGAGACACACCCCGGCAGCCGCTGTCATTCAGCGAACACACCCTGCAGCGCTGTCATTCAGAGACACCCCGACACACACACACTGCAGCGCTGTCATTCAGAGACACACCTCGCAGCGCAGTCATTCAGCGACACAACCCTGCAGGCTGTCCATTCACAGCGACACACCCTGCAGCGCTGTCATTCACGAGACACACCATTGCAGCGCAGTCAATATCAAAAACGAGACACACCCTGCAGCGCTTGAGTCATCAGAGACCACAACCATGCAGTGCTGTCAGTCATGCATCACCGCGTCTGTCATCAACACACCCTGCAGTGCGTCATTCAGCACGACAGACAACACCATGCAGCCTGTCATTCAGGACACACCCTGTTCGCTTCTGTCATTCAGGTTAACTTTCATACATTTTCTACCTGAGCTGTTCTTGATCTATTCTCAGTGATCACACTTCTGTTCATGCTGTCTTTTCTAATTTTTACCATTTATCTTTTTTTCTGTTATGGCGTACCACACAACACGCTGCAAGTGCTGTCATTCAGCGACACACCCTGCAGTGCTGTCATTCAGGAGACACACCCTGCAGGGCTGTCATTCAGCGACACACCCGCTGCAGTGCTGTCATTCAGCGACACACCCTGCAGCGGCTGTCATTCAGCGACACACCCTGCAGCGCTGTCATTCAGCGACACACCCTGCAGGCTGTCATTCAGCGACACACCTGCTGCAGCGCTGTTATTCAGAGACCAGACCCTGCAGCGCAGTCATTCAGAGACACACCCTGCAGGCTGTCATTCAGCGAGCACACCCTGCAGCGCTGTCATTCAGCGACACACCCTGCAGCGCTGTCCATTCAGCGACACACCCTGCAGCGCAGTCATTCAGAGACACACCCTGCAGCGCGTCATTCAGCGACACAACCCTGCAGCGCAGTCATTCAGAGACACACCCTGCAGCGCTGTCATTCAGCGACACACCCTGCAGCGCATGTCATTCAGCGACACACCCTGCAGCGCAGGTCATCAAGAGACACACCTGCAGC